>NW_005871566.1:214098-223388 GCF_000147115.1 Myotis lucifugus | reverse complement strand
CCTGCAGCTCCAAGGCGGTGACAACCCATCTCCTCTTGACATCGCCGTAGAGGCCGGTGGCTCTCCGCCTGGAGATGCAGTGACAGTGCTTAGGAGCAAGGCAGTGATGCGGGCAGGCGCTGGCTGGCCCTCCCCACATCCTTCCTCATCCTCACAACAGCTTCTGATGCTTAGAAATGAAACACACCTGTTCTCTTACCAACCTCGGAGTCCTTCCTAAACTGCAAGGCACGGCCACCAGTGACTCCCAGGGTCCATGAGGTCATTTTAGGGGCCACAGAGACAGAGCCTGGTAGACCACTGTCTATTGTGTGCCTACACCTGGCCTGTGGCAGACACGCAAACAGAATGAGCGGGAACGTTGCTCCCACTCTGTCTGAAATCACTGAGGCGGAAGCCTCCTTCCAGAGCTGATGGGTCTTCACCACCTCTCTCTCTTCTGATCCCCCTGGTAACCCAGAGAGAGCAAGACGTAGGTGCAGCATTAGGGTCGGAGACTTCTCAGGCAAGAGAATACAGGTAGAACTTAACACCATGGTTTTGTTTGTATTACCTATATATTTTACAGTTACTGTCTACTTATGACACATGAACCTAGTTTATTGCCACATTAATTTTTATCCAGAAAAATGTACTTTTTAAAAATCCTCACTCAAGGATACTTTTCCATTGCTTTTAGAGTGGAAGGGTAGCGGGAGTGAGAGGGAGAGAGAAACATTGATGTGGGAGAGGCACATCGATTGGTTGCCTCCCATGGTGCCCCTACGAGGCCAGGGATCCAGCTTGCAACCGAGGTACGTGCGTGCCCTTGACCAGGAATCAAACCTGGGCCAAACGCTCTAGTCACTGTGTAAAATTGTCCAGGGCCAGAAAAATGTACTTTAAAAAAAAAGACCTCATTAGAAAGTGAGTTGATCATGAGAACAAGAGGAGGGACACGATCCTGAGGTGGCCTGAGCATCGGGGTGAGCGCCTGTCTGCAGCCTGTGTGCCACCCCCACGCTGGGAACATTCAGTCCCCTCTGTGTACATTCCACAGAGAAGATGGCGTGGATCGCCTCTGCTGATCTCTGATGCTCACAGCTTGCTCGTATTCTAATTAGACATCAAGGCCCCATCTGAGACCCTTTGGCAGTCCCTCCGATTCCGAAAGCCCACACCAAGTTACAAACTCATTTCTGCCAACCAAACAGCACTTGGGCACCAGCAGCGCAAACTGCGCCGCCTCCCAGCCCAGGGGAGCCTGTTGGGGTCGGTAACGGCGCTGACTTCCAGGCCCACCTGCGTTTGCTTAGCCAGGTCCTCGGTTTCTTGTCGGAGGCTGTTGATGAGGCTGACCTTAGAAATGAAAATGACATCTATTAGTAGGGAACATACTTATCAGAATCAGGTAGAAAGGCTAATCATGAAGAATTGGGGCGGGCGGGGGGGGAGAACTTCTTTTAGTTGATAAATATAATTTCTTGCTCATGACATCTCAATTTATAATTACCACCTTCCTTATGTAATTACAGAAGAACTGACCAAAGACTTCTGCCCTGCTGTCACCAACACTGGGGACATGTACAGCCATGAAATGAACAAAGGGGCCACATTGTGTGCTGAGGCTCGGCAGGCGCACTGACATGTGCACGTGTGCAATACACCAAGCGTTAATGGGCGGTGGGGATTCCCGGGAGCTTCTTTCTGGGGTTTTTTCCCCCTTTTTCCCCCTTCTTTTTGGATTTTATCTTACAATCGATAATAATAAAAGCAGAATATGCTAATTAGACTGGACGACCTTCCAGACAAAGCTGGGGCTGCGAGGGAAGCCCGGGTCCCAGGTGCCAGAGGGAAACTGGTGCCGGCAGCCTGGGGAAAATAAGGCCTGCTCTTGCACAAATTTCATGCATTCGGCCTCTAGTCCTATCTAATAAAGAGGCAATATGCTAATTGACCTTCACACCATTGCAAAGATAGCAGTGCCCACAGCCAATAAGGAGGGAATATACTAATTGACTGCCCTGCCCTCAAAGATGGCAGCGCCCACAGCCACAAGATGGCGGTGCCCAGTTCCCTGAGCCCTGTCGGGGTGGCAGGCACATGGCAAGGCCAGGCCCACCCCCAGGCAGACCTGGCTGCTCCTCACGCCTGCCTCTGGAGTCCCCCAGTCCCTTCAGCCCCCCCAGCCGCCCAGGGCCGCCCGAGGCTCAGGTAACCAGGGCCGGCCGAGGCTTGCGCTGCCAGCAGTGGCAGTAGCAGGGGTGTGATGGGGTGTCGCCTTCCCCTGATCGCTGGGTCGTCTCCCGCCCCTGAGGGCTCCCAGACTGTGAGAGGGGGCAGGCCGGGCTGAGGGACCCCCCTCCAGTGCATGAATTTTCATGCACCAGGCCTCTAGTAATCAATAAAATAATAGAACTTGGTACTTTATGTTTACATAATGATTTACATTGAGGATTATGTAGTATCCATCCCCTCAAGAAAAACACATGTATACAGTAAAACTGTTGAAATGAAAGACATCTCTGCAGTGTCTGTCAAAACCAACACTAAACATATGTGTGCATATATGTGTGAGTGTGTATGCATGTGGGTGTATGTCCATGTGTGAGTGTGTGTGCAGGCATGTGCATATGTATGCATGTGTGCACATTATGTGTGTGTGTGTATAATCATGTGTGTGTGCATGTGTGTGCTGACACCTCTGGTTCCAGGTCATCCATTTTCACTGCTGTGCAGCAGTCCCCTGGTGAACATGGGGCGAGTTGTTTATCTGTTCTCCTGGACATTTAGGTTATTTCCAGTTGTTGTTACCAAAAAACAGCCGTGGCGATAAACATCCACATCCTCTGGAGCAGCCGTTTCCAAAGGATCGCCCACCGGCTGTCTTATCAGAGGCCTCAGGCCAACCACTCAGAACGTACTGGGTGCTTGCGTGCTGTACTGCGTGATGTTGGCACTGAGGGCACAAGGACGCGTCTGTGGAAACCGCTGGAGCCTCAGCCCCAGGGAAGGCAAAGGCCCCAGCCTCCGCTAGCTGTCCTGAATCCTCCATCCCCATGCACGGCAGGAAAGAGACAGACAGATGGAAAAGAATTCCAGTGCCGTTGAGGAATAAAGCCATTGGTGCATTCACTTAATTATTGAAATCACTAGAGAAACAATTGAGCTGGGAAAATTATAACTTATTGCATTGCAGTCTGGAGTGGACGTCTTATAAGCACCCCGTGGCAGGTGAGAAGTTTGCACGAAGCAGGACTCTTCCCGTGAGCGTGGGCTGCGTCGGGGGGCAGCCCAGAGTGATGGTTAGTGTGGCTGGCGAGGCCACTGTGTCTGTGGAGCAGCAGCTTACTGGACAGAATGAGGGGCTGTGGCTGTTCAGGTGGGTGTCTGGTCGGCAGGGAGCAGACTGAGCCCGTCACTAAAGAAAAACAATGGGCAGTATCATGTTGCTAATAATAAAATGGAAACTCTCAAGGAAAAAATAGGATTTTGGAAAACATGTGTCTGCTACTATGAACTTGACAGCTCGCCCCATACTTAACAGTGTTTCTGATATATCCATGGAGACATTAATAAATGTGATTTTTAATTGATTTGAGGCAGAGAGAGGAAGGGAGAGAGAGAGAAACATCGCTTTGTTGTTCCACTTATTTATGCACTCACTGGTTGCATCTTGTATGTGCCCTGACCAGGGATCGCAGCCACAACCTTGGCATATCGGGATGACACTCTAACCAACTGAGCTACCTGGCCAGGGCAGCGAGTGATTTTGTTAACCTTGTGGAATGTATTATGTCCACCTTTGGAAGATCTGCCTGATTCAGTAGCCGAGAGTTTCCTAGTGATGGACACATCATGTTCCAAAACCCTGCCAGGGCAGTCATCCAGAGTTAAGAGGCCACTGGTGTCACTGTCACAGTCAGTGCATTCAGATGCATTCATGTCCCATTGCAGTGAGGGGAAAGAAACCACTGTCGCTGGCCGGTGTGGCTCAGTGGGCTGGGCATCATCCTGTGCACCTGCAGGTCATGGTTTGATTCCCGGTCAGGGCACGTGCCTGGGGTTGGGTTGCAGGCTCAATCCCCAGGCAGGGCCATGCAGGAGGCAGCCGATTGATGTTTCTCTTTCAACAATGTTTCTCTCTCTCTCTCCTCTCTCTCTCTCTCTCTCCTCCCCCCTTCTTCTCTCTCTAAAGATCAATTGTAAAAAACTAAAAAAAAAAAAAAAACATAAAAACCACAAAACTTGTCAAGTTCAAGGCTATTAAGCGTTCTTCCCTTTGCAGGTACATATCTGAGTGAGCCAGGACTTCTTCACGTGCTCTCTCCAGGCACATTTCCCGAGGCCAAACGCAGAGTCAGGAGAGCCCGTCATCTGCTCCTAAGCCGGACATTCAAGAGATTTGCAAAAATAGGAAACAGGGCCACTACTCAAACTAGATGGAATTTTTTAAAATAGGGTTATTTTTCATAAAATATGTGCTTTATATTGACATGTAATCGATTTACTTTTTTTTTTTTATAAACTGAGAAGTGTGTTTACGATTCCCCGGGGAGGACTGGCCGCACAAGCAGAAGCCCTCGGTTTTGCTCTCAGGAGCCTCCCGAGTGCAATGCAGACCTGACCGGGAGCCACAGCTGCGGCCCTCGCTTCCTGCCAGAGCGACAGGGCCAGGGTGTGGGGCTTCCAGGGAAAATGGTTGTAGACGCACAGCTCTCGCTGAGTGGGTCCCAGTTCCCAATGTGGAGATCAGAGCGGGCAGAGGAAAGCAACGGTGCCTAGCGCAGTTTCGGCAAGAGCACTCACAACTCGCATGGCAAAAAGCAGCCAAGAGAATTCTCCCAAAGCCACGCAGCTTATGCCAAACAAGGCAGCCCTTTCAAGTCCAGTTCCACTGGAGGGTGAGTGCCAGAGAGCGGCTTTTCCCGTTTCGTTTACAGTCACATCCCAGTGCTTCCAGAGCAAGTATCCAATAAGTAGTTGTGGCACAGAGACGGAATAAATGTCGCCCCCCGTGCCCCTGTGGCTAGGAAAGCAGAGATGGAGACATACGGGCACGGGCATGGCCGAGCCAGCACTGGGCCCCGCCCTTCTGTGCGGTTCCTCCTTCACTCCCACAGCCTCAGGTCCGGCAAATTCTGATAACATCTCCCTTTTCAAGGTGAAGAAGATGAGGCTGAACAAGGTTACATTCAAACCCTCCCTGATGCCCGGGCCACACCCCCATATCAGCTCTTACTGAGGATGGCACTGGGAGTTTTATAGCTCCCTGGAAGAGTCCAATCTAGGCCAAGGTGAGGACCAAGGTCAAGTAATTAACCCAGTTCTGCAGCCAGTCGTGGGTGAGCCAGGTAAGGACGGGGAGCAACCCCGTCCAGCCCCACAATCTTTGCCCCCAATGACTGCGTGGCTGCCTGCCCTCCATCGGTGTCTTAAGGGAGAACTCAACAGCAGTAGCCTGGTCACTCTTCCTCCCTCTACAGAAAGCGGAGTAAGCAAATCACCCCCCAGCAGGCCTGCGCAGCACTAACCCACCCACTAGGTACAAATGGAACAGCCTGCTTGCCCGATGTTCATCACACCATTTGTATTGCACTATTTGTATTTATTTTCATTTGAGCAGTGGTAATGGGGGGGGGGGGGGCAGTTACCTCCACTCCCCGCGGTTTGCTCAAATTGTCACACTCAAACAAGAGACAACAGGCCCAGAATGGAGTCATCTGTGCTCAGTCCTACATCACCAAACGAAGGCTCAATACCGTAATACCTACAATACTTACTTACAGCCTCTCCCAGGAGTGGACTCTCACACGCTGGTCCGAACCCTGAGGCCGCTGCCTGCCGGCGCCCGGCCCCTAGAGGAAGGAGCCTTGCCTCAGTCAGCCCTTTGCCAGCATAACTCCCCTGCCGCTCCCCTGCCGGTAACAGTCCTTCCTCTGCTCAGCTCCCCGGAGCTCCTGGGAGACGGGAGCTTAGTGCTCCATAAAACCACTAAGACCTTTAAAATGTGCCCATTTGACTTTTGTTCTTTAACAACCTACACAGTTGAGATGGTCGCCGTCTCGAGTAAAGCGTGAACAGAAGCATCATTGGAAAACTTTTGTGTTGATATAAACGTAAATAAAGTGGGTGTGTGCAGTACAACCCAGTTTTGAATGGAGCTCTCTTAGCCTGGCCCACCATCCTTCAAACAGATCATGACCTGAGCCCAGCTAGATCTCTGCAGCCAGCTCCTGTCCGTCTCTTCAGCTCACACCCAGGCTGGTCCCTGACCCAGCACAGAGATCCTAGCAGGCGCCTGCGGGTCCCAGCCACTCACCTGTAGCAGCAGCAGCGACAGCAGCAGCTGGAGGAGCAGCAGGGAGGTGGGGGCCCCTGGAGCTCATGGCAGCAGGAGATGCTGAGACGCCCGAGCCTGAGCCTGCTGGTGGTAGCAAGTCCTCCTGGGCTGTGGTCTCACCCAGCCAGGTACGGTCCTCCCAGCAGGGCCTTCTCCCCAGTCACTGGGTCACTTGGTCCCGGACACTCCCTCATCTCAGGCATCTCAGCCCTCCCCTCCTGGTCCCTGGCCACTCTTGTTGTATCAGGGTGGGGCTGGCTGAGCCTTGACCTCACTAGCAACTAGCAGATTTCCTAGGAAGGGTGTGGAGAAAGAAATTGCCATGGCCACATGCCACAGGCCAATACTGCTCTGGACTCGGTCAGAGAAACTGAAACCTGGGAACGTGGGGCATTTGTTTCTTTGTTAGTGTGAAGTTTCCTAGTCAATGCCCCACAATTGACCTCTTTCTTGTAGCGGGATATTTTAAAGACTAATTCCAATAGCCCCTCTCCTTTGTAACAAAAGAACTAGAAAAAAACTTCAAGAAAGAATAACTTTATTTAGAGGAGAAGAAAAAAGAGAAAGGACAAGAGAAAGAGAGAGAGAGAGAGAGAGAGAGAGAGAGAGAGAGAGAAAGAGAAAGAGAAAGAGAAAAAAAGAAATATTTTTCTTTCCTGAAGCACTAACCAGCTTCATCCTAACCATGTCTCAGGGTTCTGAGGTTTACATGCATTTTCTACCAAAATCTTTTTTAAGCTTAGAGGGATCTGCCTTTCGGAATTTGGTATTAAAGACTGAGGGAGGAGAGATGGGAGAGAGACTCCCCGTGGGAGGGTGAGCCCTTGCGTCTTGCATGGGATTCTGGAAAACAGGAGAGTCGGGAATTCTGCATTGCTACTTAAGACTGCAGTGGCCAAGCTTGAAAGAAAATCTGAGGTCCATTCACCCTGATTCTCTGAGCATATCACCCTGTTATCACCTGGCCTCATTTAAAATAGCAAACAGTTCTTGAGCAGGTGAAACAGGAGGTAAATTCTCCTACTGTACATCCTTACCTCTGTGAGGTGCTGCCAAACACTGCAATTTGAATAGTTTATTATCTTAGTCCAAATTAATAGCTTATTATTGAAAAGAGTAACCAATGCCATTTTATGAAGGCAGGAAGGCAGGCAGGCAGGCAGGAGAAGGGTGGGAAGGAAGGAAGGAAGGAAGGAAGGAAGGAAGGAAGGAAGGAAGGAAGGAAGCCACCAGAACATATTCACTCAGATATGTACACTGTGAATATTTCCTATGCATAAAGAGAAACAGACAAATAATTACTGAATTTATGACTTTCTGCTTATTTTAAAAGTGTATATTTTTATTCCATGGTAGTTTATTAGAAAACTTGATTGAGAATCACCGATGCAGAATGTATAGATCAGGCAAGCTAAGCCATGTTGAATGTTTATTGGGGAATACAATGATGAGGATGGTAATACTGAGCAAGAGAGACTGGGTGTTAACTCCAGAGATGGGGGCACTGGGGAATGCTAGTGAAGGGTTCCACTTGTACATTTGCTATAAGTGGAAAGAAATTGGTATATTAAATACAACCAAGCCCGGCCGGTGTTGCTCAGTGGTTGAGTGTCAACCTATGAACCAGAGGGTCAGGGTTCGATTCCCAGTCAGGGTACATGCCCAGGTTTCAGGTTCAATCCCCAGTGTGGAGCATGCAGGAGGCAGCCAATCAATGATTCTCTCATATCATGTTACTATCTCTCTCTCCCTCTCCCTTCCTCTCTGAACAAATAAAAATTTTTAAAATAATAATTTTTAAAAACCACCAAATCGCCCTGACCTGTTTTTCTCAGTTGTTAAAGCGTCGGCCCACAGACTGAAGGGTCCCGGGTTTGATTCTGGTCAAGGGCAATTACCTTGGTTGCAGGCTCCATCCCCAGCCCAGGTCGGGCCTGTGCAGGAGGCAGCCAATCAATGTGTCTCTCTCACATCGATGTTCTCTCTGTGTGTCTCTCCCTCTCTCTTCCACTCTCTCTAAAGATCAATGGGAAAAGATCCTCGGGTGAGGATTAACAAGAAAAATAACAAACAAAAAAACCCACCAAATTTTTAACATCCTCAAACAGTTAAAAATAACTGAGCAAGAAGCAGTTTCCCACAAGCATCCCTCTCATTTGGACTGTGATCCCCCTGCAGGTGACTCTGGCTTCCCCCGCCCCACGTCTCAGGTGAGAATGAGCTGGGAGGAGGCCAGGGTTCCCTTTCTGCCCATAACCTGGGAACCTGCGATTCCACTGAAGCTGCCTCTGGTCGGTCGGCAGAGGTGCAGTAATGCGCTGCGGCCACCAGGTGGCGGCGCGCGGCTCAGGGTGAGCCGATGGTGGAGATGCGCTGCTGGGAGACGTCCAGACTCGCATTCTCAGCTTGGCTGGCGAGGGGTGCCTGGCAGACCGCAAGGTCTCTGTTTTTTTATGATGGTAAACGTGTCGGGCTGAGGAAGGGTGAGTTTTGTCCTGAATATCCATGTTGACCAAGGTCCTCCCAAACAGCGGGGACTCGCTGACTTTATTTTTCACGGCTGTTAGTCAACAAAACGGGAACAGGTTCATTTGCCATCTTTTCAGGGGAAAACGTTTCCTGGAAGGTAGGGGCCTTAGAATGAAGAAGCATTCAAGTCACGACAGCCTAAAAAGAAACACACCAGACTCCTCGGGACTCCCTCAAATATGGCAGCACGGATCCTGTACCCCAAACCTGCATGGAGCCCGATCCCAGCCTCCCTTCTCCCACCGGCACCTGGGCAGGGCCTGGAGGGCAGGGGACGCCACCTCCTGGGCAGCAAGGGCTGGTCCCCCCCCCCCCCCCCGCACTGGGGACACATGGAAGCTTCCTTTCCCCGGGGGAGAGCCCTGCTATCTGGCAGGAACCTCGAGGGAAGCTCTGGTAAGAACGGGCGCAACGAGGCGAGGCTTGCGGACCTGCCCGG
>NW_005871566.1:82905-213763 GCF_000147115.1 Myotis lucifugus | reverse complement strand
GCTTAATGGGCTTCATGACGCCGATTGCGAATACTCATTAGAAATGTAACATTTTGACCTCTTCGCCCAACAAAAATCTCCAGAAAACTAATCGTGGTTTGATTATTCATTAGGACTATTTCGTTTTGTCTGGCCTCTTGATTTGGTAGTATGCGGGGGGAGCGCTGCGGGGGCGAGAAGTCCAGGTCCAAATTTGGGCTCCTGTGTCCCACGTGATGGCCTCAGTGGCAGCCTCAGTGGGAGCCCACAGAGTGGCCTGTTACAAGGGCATGCGCTTTCCTCTCTTTTCTTTCTCCTTCCTTCCTTCCTTCCTTCCTTCCTTCCTTCCTTCCTTCCTTCCTTCCTCCTTCCTTCTCTTCCCTCCTTTCCCCTTCCTTCCTTCCTTCTCTTCCCTTCCCTCCCTTCTCCTTCCTTCCTTCCTGCCTTCCTGCCTTCCTTCTTCCTTCCTTGCTCCCCACCCTGGAAGAAGGGGGCCAGGGAGGGAGCAGGGGTGTCCTGGCGGCACAGCAGGAGTGGCTGGGCCCTCTCACCCTGATCTAGGATCAGGGACAGCGGCCCTGGGAGGAACTGGGAAGTGATTTAAATGGGGCTGACACTGGTAGTTTAACCGGGATGGTTTCCCTGCAGAAGGAAAGGCCTGGAAACGCCGATGGGGCAGCGGGTGGGAGTGCCTGGCGGAAACCCAAGTTAGGAAAATTACGTGGCTCAGGTCACACCTCCCCTGGGTGGAGACCTTGCATGTATGTCTACTCAAAACCCATCTCCCAAATAACCTGAAGACAGGTCCCCGGTCTTCATAGTCACAAGGGTGAGGGGTCATTCTGAGAAATGAGCGAAGGAAGAGAACCCCGGGGAGGCAGTGCTGGCCGGAGGAGGGAGGTGGTGGCCACCAGCAGCCCTGCCACACCAGGGGAGGCCCTGCGGGACCAGAGGCCGGTGGGTGGACAGACGGACAGACAGGCTGAGATAGCCAGCACGTGGATATTCACGATGCAATTCTTTCAACTTCTCTGCATGTTTGAAACGTTTTATAACAAATGTTGGGGGAAATGAGAAAAGTGGACCTGACTCCAGCGGTGAGAATGCAAGTCATGGCTGGCCGTGGTGCCCAGTGCCTGACATGTGTCAGAGCTGAAGGCTATTGACTCACGTGACAATACGACAACTCCTCTCACCTCCAGGCTTACTCTCAGTGACTGAGACTCTGTCTCATTCTGACGCTCAGTGGTCACCATGTTTGATCAGAAAGTGTGGTTCCTTATGGTTCAGCATTTTGAGTCAGCCACCAAGAGTTTGCCAGAAATTGTCCTATAAGAGATTTTCATTTTTTTTTAAGATTTTTAATTGATTTTTAGAGCGAGAAGGCAGAGGGACAGAGAGAGAAAGAAACATCGAAACATCGATGTGAAAGCAGAACATCAACATCGATCGGCTGCCTTCTGCACGCTCCCCACCAGGGATCGAGCCGCAACCTGGGCAAGCGCTGACCGAGAATGGAACTGGCAACCCTGCAGTGCAAGGGCGACACCCAGCCAAGTGAGCCACACCAGCCGGGGCAAGGCTGTAACCTCTTGCCCCTATTAACTCAACTAATTGTTGTAAGTGAGCAATTAGGAGGGAATGCTGCCAAATATAACAGATCGGAGTGCTTTTCACTTTTTGTAGGTGTGGTATCAGGCTAATAATATTGATAATAGAATCACCAACCTCATTCTTCAGTCTTTCATGTATCTGAATGGTTTTGTGCTCAAGGGAAGGAGAGGGAAGATAAGGAGAAAAGAGAGAGAGGTGAGGCTGTTTCAGTTTCCCCTCCCGCACCTAGACCACCCCGTGGCGGGAGAACACCCACCTTCCTGTGTCAGAGCCCCTGGTCAGCTGGCAGGCCGATTAGCCACTGTGTGTGAGACCCGAGGCCAGAGGGGAGAGCAGGTGGAGGCGGCGCCGCAAGGCTGGCTGCAGGCAGAGCCCCTGTGGTGGAGCCGGCAGCCTGGTTCAGCCCAAATGGCTGGGGCATGAGGACAGACGTCATTTTCCTTGAACAAGCCTAGGGACTCACACCTCTGAAGTCCTCAGTGGCACAGCCATGCCTGGAGCTCTAGAAATCCCCTTGGGCAACCCTCGGAAGGACTCAGAGAACGCTCATGAGTTCAGACCCCCGACACCCACCATCCAGGCCCCCGACACCCACCATCCAGGCCCCTGACACCCACCATCCAGGCCCCCGACACACACATTCCAGGCCCCCGACACCCACCATCCAGGCCCCCGACACCCACCATCCAGGCCCTCGACACCCACCATCCAGGCCCCTGACACCCACCATCCAGGCCCCCGACACACACCATCCAGGCCCCCGACACGCACATTCCAGGCCCCCTACACCCACCATCCAGGCCCCCGACACGCACATTCCAGGCCCCTGACATGCACCATCCAGGCCCCCGACACCCACCATCCAGGCCCCTGACACCCACCATCCAGGCCCCCGACACACACCATCCAGGCCCCCAACACCCACCATCCAGGCCAGTGCACACCTGGTCTCTAAATATAAAAGCGTGAATGTTAAAGACAATGGTGGACATGAGAACCCTCCACTCATAGCACTCACTGCAGCAGAGTACCAGAGCGCCCTGTTCTGGAGCCTGAGCCAGGGGATGCCTCAGGCGGAGAAGATAGCACAGATAAGCGAGGCTGTTAGTGGCAGAGGTCGGTGAGGGTGACACACAGTGGGTCCGAACTTGCAGACCTGAAGTGACAGAAAAGCAGGTTTCTCAACATTCAGCCCCAGGATCGTGTGAAATTGCACTTAGGTCCTGCAGGGACGGAAACCTCCCTTTCCTGTGGGGAGGTGATTTTCCCTCCACCTCTGGGCTCTTGGCTGGGAACCGCACCCCTGTCATAAAAGCCATAAAAGCCAGGCGAGCAGGAGAAAAGCAAACAGGAGTTAGTAACATGTGTACGTCCTGTGCTCCTGGGCGAGACCCGGGACACTGAGGAGCCCGGGAAGTGGCCCAAGCTCCGCCTGGAGAAATGGGGAGTCTTGTTGCTTTCATGGCGTCTGAACAGAGGCAGCTGTGGGAGACGAAACCATGTGGTGAGGCGAGAGAAAGACAAGAATGCCTTTAAAATAAAGTCTGTGTGGAATTCTCCTGGGCCCAGCTCCTCAGCCCTGGTGCTAAGGATGCTACTTTCTTTCTGGGGATGCCTTTCACATGGAGTTTTCACCTGCTTTTAAGAAAATAAAAAGGTAAGAGTGTGTTTCTTGTATTTACTGCTTTTCAAGTGCCTTTACCTGAAAACAGTCACTATGCCAGCGTAGCGGACGGACGTGGCCATCGGTTCTGAACTGCCTCCCCTTGCGGAGCCTGAGCAGCGCAGCATGAGACTGTGTGAGCTGAAGAGAGGCTGAAGGTGCACATGCAGCCTTCGTTTCCTCTAGAACATCACTCACATGAGAAGAGTTATATTCATGACTAGCCCACTTTTAAAATCCCATGTGTGTTTTCCAGTGTGATCACAGTTAATTTCTTAAGCAAGGGCTCTATGAAGAGTTTCAGAAGTTAGTGATTTATGTTGTGTTCCTTCACGGAGCATTGTTCTGTGCTACATAGAGTTTTGTGGTGCTAAAGCAATCGGAGGAGGAGGCGCTGACTGGCAGGGTTCTGATGCCAGGCCAGCCGAGTAAGCACCCCATAGCGCAGCCCAGGCCACTCCCGCCAATGCCTGCAGGGTCAGGGGCAGCCAGTCGCAGGCAGCCAACAAGGCTTTCCCAACAAGGCAGCCACAGGAGCTGCCCCCAGTCAAGGACTTTCCTCGTCTCTATGAAATCCTGGCCCCAGCTCCTACCTGAGGAGGCTCCTAACCACTTAGTGTTGGTGCTGCCCGATCTGAACCAATTTTTGCTCAAGTAAACTTAAAATTTTTAATATGCCTCAGTTTAACTGTTAACAATGGTATGGGGTGTTCAGCACCTGCTGGCACTGAACCAACCATTTAATTCTCTGATGCAGAGTGACACTAAATGAAGAACATGCTTTGGGGCCGAAATCAAACTGTCATTTTCTTGCCCGTTTCATTTTGGTTACAATCAAAATCTTTTCCTTTGATTAGAAGGTATTAACAGAACAAATTCAGTGCTATTGAACAGGTTTAATCGCCACCTTGTGGAGAATAAAATAGCAACATCCAATAATTACCATTTTCTATACACACTAATGATTTAAAACCTTTAATATGGTAAGTTTTCAAACCACCAAAAAAAAAAGGTTTTTTAAAACCATGGTTAAAAATAAGACAGCAGGTCTAAAATGGAGTTGCTCTTGCTAAGCCCCAACTTCACTAAATTGACACTTAATTACAGTTTCTGCTCCCCCAGAAATGGCATCTTCAACCAGCCAATTGGGAGTCACCTGATCAGCACTGGCAGGTCATCTGCCCGATAGACCCTGTGGGTGATCTAGCAACCACCAACCACGGAGCTGCGCAGTGTAACTCCCTTGTTCCCGCCCCTCCTGCCTACAAGTCTTTCCTTCTGCATAGTTGCTCCAAGCTCCCTTCCATCTGCGAGTAGGGATGCTACCCAATTCATGAATCGTTGAATAAAGCCAATAAGGTCTTTAAAAATTACTCCGTTGAATTTTGTTTAACACCCCCAAAGCCATGAGCAGCCACTGTTTGGTAGACTCAGAAGCATACATCTCATGGTCAGAGGCGAGCTGAGAAGAGGAGCAAAGGGCCTCTCAGAGGACTGACGTGGTAGCTGCTCAAAACTGCTGTCGCCGCCCAGCCGCGTGGCTCCGTATTTGAGCGTCAACCCATGAACCAGGAGGTCACGGCACATTCCTGGTCGGGGCACATGCCCGGGTTGCAGGCTCGATCCCCAGGAGGGGGTGTGCAGGAGGCAGCCGATGGATGTTTCTGTCTCATCATTGAAATGCACAGCCCGCCCTGCTGTTGTGGATGCTGCTTCATGGCAGAAAGGAGCTGGGCCAACATTTTCTCCTCGGCACCTCTTTGATGTAGCCGAGGAGAGATGAGGCAAACCCTGCAGGAAAACTGCATTGAAAGCAAAGCAAAACCATCTCAGGAAAGTCCAGACAGTATTTCTACTGCCCCACTGGTCTTGGGGGAAGGAAAATGCAGATTCACGGAGACTTAAGTATCGGTTTTATTGTGTACAAAAGCCAGCACACAGTAATGATCCTAACGGCAAGTAACACACATGCTGAATGTTTTCAGGCTGCTTGGAATGGTGCTCTGTCCATGTAATGAATAAATAATACTGCTTCTCTGTTACATGAAATACAGTACCACCAAGAGTTTTATATTTTAATGTAGCTGATCAAGCAAGTGCGCATAAAGGAAAGCATAAATGGGCAACGTTTATATCGTGGAAGGTAGGAAGTCTTACGTCTTTTCGGAAACTAACAGGCTGGGGACCATTCCGAACATCTTCCTGTAGCTGTTAGCCATCATAAGGCCCACAATAGCCTCTCCCCCATCTTTTTGTCTTCAGCCCCCAATGTCACCCAAACTTTACTGACTAAACCTTCAGCCAATTTAGTCAGTAAAGTTTTGAGAAACCATCTAAACGTAAACAATTGTAGGTAATACTGGTACATTTTTGTAGTTCATTTTTATACGTTTTTAAAACTTTCCCCACTGACTGATTCTAAGCCTAAGTCATTCTTCTTAACACTCTCTCAACTTTTTGGTTACTTTGTTTCCCTTTGGGTTGTTTTAATTTGTTTAAATGCAACTTGTATGTAAACAACTCCCCAGAAATAAGAGGCACTTCTTAGAAACACGGTGACTATTCACTAGACAGCAGGAAGCTCGGTGGCTTAGACATGAACTAAACGAGCTCATACCTCCACTTTCCCACGCCGCTTGAAGACCACGGCGTTCACCTGTGGCATTTGGTGCATTCGGGTATGTTAGATCTGTGATCAGAAATCAAAAAACCAGCCCAGCTGGTGTGGCTCAGTGGTTGAGCATTGACCCATGGGCCAGGAGGTTGCTAGTTCGATTCCCAGTCCGGGGACATGCCCAGGTTGTGGGCTCCATCCCCAGTGAGTGGCATGCAGAAGGCAGCCGGCCGATGCTTCTCTCTCATCGATGTTTCTATCTCTCTTATCTTTCTCCCTTCCTTTCTCTCTAAAAATCAATAAAGACATGTTTTTAAAAAAAGAAATCATAAAACCAGAAGTGTGCTCATCGCTAATCACCTGCACTATTCATCAGGAGCTCTGACCCCATCACAACAACAATGGTTAAAACAAACCATCAACCTGAGGCAAAAGAGGAAGCAAGCTAAGCCACTTTGTCAGTCTTTAAAAACCGTCCTGTCATGTGACGTTATGACTGCTCCCCGAATTAAGTAACCACCTTCAATGCAAAGAACAAATGTAACATCCGCGGTGTCACCTCTGAATTTCTTAAGTGTGATGGTCCTCAGCTCAGACCACAGGAAGCCAGCAAAGTGAAGCAGGTTGGCCTCTCCCTGCAGGTGCCCCAAGAGCACCCACACGGGATGGACACCGTGACAGGATAGGCAGCAACTCTGCGGGAACCCTTCCGTGTTAGCATCAGGAACACACGTGTGTGTGTAATGGGCTTACCAAGATTTATTGGCCAGAAACTCCTAAAGAGCCGAGTAAAAACCTGGCAGAGAAGGAATCGTGAGCGCCTGCCAGTGTGTTTAAAGGACCCACCTGCCACGCTCACAAGGAGCAGGGCAGCCAGCGATGCATGGGGTGACTCAGGAAGCCCAGAAAGAAAAGAAGAGTATGTTTTCAAAACACAGCACATAGACTGGGAACAAAAGAATACTCTAGTGAGGGCTAGGGAAGTAATGCGTACGAGATGTCCAGCTTCTGTCTGTGTAAAAAGGCGTAAGATCTCAGGGTAAGAGCTTGCTTTCTCGGGGGGGGGGGGGGGGGGGGGGGGGCGGGGGTTAAGATAGGGGGGTGATGGGAGGTAAAAAATGTAAGAAAGGATCTGGAAATATGTGAAAATAAAGTCTGGGAAGAAAAAGACTACCATAAAAATTTTATATGTTATTTAGTATGACTGAAATCAGATTTAAAACAGGATCTTAATATTTAACATTTGCCTATTATTTTAATTATGTGTATCTTGTCCTTATGCTGCTAACTTAGGAAGCACCTTGGATGACATTGACTGCTGAGGGAAAAGATTGCAAGCTGTTAGATATTTTCAAATGAGAGAGCCACGTTTTTCATCTGCCCCAAAGGTGAAAACATAGAAGCATGTAAACAGAATACTCTTTTAAAGGGTTAAAATCAGTTACCCTTTGTAATACTTTAAGCAATAAATAAATAAATAAAAATTAAAAAAAAATCAGCTACCATCATTAAACATACCTGGAGAGTATTAGACTAAGTGAAATAAGCCAATCAGAGAAAGACAAATACCATATGATCTCACTCATATGTGGAATCTAATGAGCAAGATAAACTGGCAAACAAAATAGAAACAGAGGCATGGATACATGGAACAGATTGACAGCTGTTGGAGGGAAGGAGGAAGAGGGACTGGATAAAAGACAGTGAAGGGATTAGCCAAAGAACATATATGCATAACTTAGACACAGACAACAGTGTAGTGATGGCCAGAGGGAAGGGGGGGGGGCAGGTGGAAGTAGGCAAAGGATGAGGGGAATGGGGACAGCTGTAATAGTGTCAACAATAAAAAGATAAATTTAAAAACATACTGTGCAGCAAAAGGTAGTCAAACAAAGGTTTCAGAGCTATTCCCACTAACATCAGCAGAATCTCACGGCACAGCCCCAGGGACACTTAGATGTGACGTAACTGCAGTGAAGCAGGAAGCCTCTGGAGTCCGCAGCCGCGGGGCCACCAAGCCTGCCAGGAAGACATGCAGCACCTTCATCCCCATCCACGGCCCACTCTGACCCCGCTGAGCCAGATTCTGAACTCCTGCTCTTGCAAACTAAAAAGATCATTATTCTGACCTCCGACAGCAGGATCTGGGTCCCAAATCAGTAATGTAATAGTTGTTACATTCCAAGTGGTTCCATGTGTTTCTAGCTCAGAGGCCCTTTGTCCACAAACTCTATACGGTGGCTCCTCTTCAGGGCTGGGGTGCCACGTATTCCACGCTGGCCCTCCAAACAGCACGTCCCGCTCACCCACTGACTTCCCATCCTCAGCTTAGAGAACACAAATTTAAGATGCTGCTTCTTTTTAACCAACATCCAGGAAAATGTATGAAAACACTAGATTCTGTGGTCTCTGTGTAGCAGGTGGCTTTGTGATAAATGATTTTGCTCAAAATCCATGCTCCCCAATTTGACAAGGAGCCAGAACTTCTAGGGCTGAATAGGACAGCTTCTGCTTGGAGGGCTCATGATGGGGACAAAAGAGAGAGCCCTGACCACCTCGGACACTGGCACCCGGCACCGACCGTCTTGGACGCTGGTGACCGGCACTGTTAAACTGTGGGCGCTGCTCTCGTGAAGGGAAAGTGGAGCTCAACCTCCAAGTTCTGTTCTCCACAGCCCACCGGCTCAGTTAACTCTTGCCGGGGGAGTTGTCACTCTGTTCCTTTACCTGGTACAGACCTTGGTTAATTATTACCCAATGGCTGTCATTTCTTAAGACTGTCAACATGAAGAAAGGCTTCCCAGCATCCTTTTGTTGAAAATACCTGGTGGGGGGACTGAGGAGCCAGGCAGCCCCAAAGTGGCAGTAATCATAACGCTTCTTGACATTTGAATCTTGTCACTACCGGGGGCCTCATATTTAGGGTTCTGCTGGTCTTCACAGCTCACCATTTCGGATGTTATTTGAATTTACGTGGGTTCTGCTTTCCTCCATTCGTTCTGAGTTTTTTCTCACTGGCTACGGAGGCCTGACCACAGTTATCTGCGTTTCCCTTTTTCCTCGGATTTGCATGTGCTTGCGTTCTGGAGGTCTTGGGGGGGTCTGCTGCGTCCAGGTTCCCGGGGGGCGTCGGGCCGCGGAGGTTACTGCTGCTCTCCATTCTGCGGCTGCTGTCGCTGCCGGCCATGTCCCAGCGCGGCCGAGGGATCCTGCAGCCCCTCGTCTCCTCGGCCCGTGCGCCCGGGGCGTGCTTCTGAGAGCACAGCCTGCTGGTGCTGAGCCCGTCCAGGGGCTTAGCGGAAGTCTCCAACCAGCAGTGGGGCGGGTGGCCTTGGCGGGGAGCGCCTTTCTTCCGCGAAGAGCCCGACTTGGGGGCGCCGTCCTGGTGGGGCCTGGACCCAGCGCTGGCCGGGGGCTTGCTTCTCCCCGGGCTCTTCAGAGGCCCCGCGGGCCCCGGCAAGGTCCCAGGCGCGGGGGGCAGCCGGGCTTTGGCCGCCGCCTTTGCTCTCTCGCCCTGGACAGTCAGGATTTGCAGCCACTCGAGCTGCACCAGCCGGTCCACGTACTTCCCCAGAAGCCCTCCTGCGCGTGGCGCGGGGGCCGGCCTGGGCTCCGTGTTGGCGAGCAGAGCCATGTCCCGCAAGTCCCAGGAGTTACAAGGCGGCGGGAGGAAGTCGGGGTAGCAGTATTCGGGTCTGGCGTGGCCCTGACCTGGTTGAAGATCAAGGTCGAAGCAGACCGGGTCGATCTCCTCCGCTCGTAGACGCAGGTCTGGTGGCGTGCGTGGGGACGGGGGGCAGGGGACGCGCTCCGAGTCGGAGAGGTCGCTGGCACTGTCCTCGGAGTCCTCTTTCATGAGCCTCAGGGACTGGAAGTCCAGCAGCAGCTTGTTTCCCGAGGCCCCCGGACCACCGGGCCGCAGCGGACTCCTTTCGGCTTTACCTTCTGGGAAAATGCTTCCTCCAAGCTCCTCCCCAGCCGGAGGGGAGACGCGGAGGAGGCTGCCCTTTGGCCTGGAAGGAACAGGGAGGCCTCCGGGCTCGCTCTGCCTTTTCCCTGAAGCGTTCTTCCAACGTGGCACTTTATTCCAAGACCGGCCGGCATCCATGCTGCTGTGAGGAACAAAACTGCGATTCTTAGTACCCAGTACCCGGGACAGACACTGTCTGCCTGCCCTTCGCCCACAGAACCACCTGGCCAGGGCTAAGGGCCAAAGGCAGGCCTCGCAGCTCCCGGAGCGAGCAGGTCTACAGACAACCCAGAACCGGTTCTGGAAACGCCATACAACCAACACAGGTGCCAGACATGCTTGCACAGATTCTATTTATATCATTAACCAGCATTTCTTAAGAGCTCAGGTTATTATCCTAGGCTACTGTGTATACTTTGAAAACCGCTGGTTTGGAAAGAGTCTGTTGGAGAACTCTCAACCTGTTCTGTTAGTGATGAGCAGTGTTTAATAACATTCAGGAGGAAATCCATGGCTTCCTCTTATATGCCTGTTTTAAATAAAGTGTAAACAAGATGTAAAAGGCATGTTTTATAGAACTTACTAGCTGGTGAGGATCCTGAGCCAACTAAAATCTATAATAATAAAAGTGTAATATGCTAATTAGATCGGACAGCCAAATGACCTTCTGGGCGTCATTCCGGATGTCCTTCTGGACAAAGCCATGGCAGTAGGGGCAGAGGCAGTTAGGGGTGATCAGGCAGGCAGGCGAGTGGTTAGGGGCGATCAGGCAGGCAGGCAGGCCAGCAGTTAGGAGCCAGTGGTCCTGGATTGCGAGAGGGATGTCCCACTGCCAGTTTAGGCCCAATCCCACATCAGGCCTAGACTGGCATTCGGACATCACCTGAGGCAGCGGTTCTCAACCTGTGTGTCGCGACCCCTTTGGCGGTCGAACGATTCTTTCACAGGGGTCACCTAAGACCATCCTGCATATCAGATATTTACATTACGATTCAAAACAGTAGCAACATTACAGTTATGAAGTAGCAACGAAAATAATTTTATGGTTGGGTCACAACATGAGGAACTGTATTTAAAGGGCCAGAAGGTTGAGAACCATTGCCCTGAGGGGTCCCAGATTGTGAGGGGGTTCAGGCCAGGCTGAGGGACCCTCCCGAGTGCACAAATTTCGTGTACTGGGCCTTTAGTCGTATATAATAAAAGGCTAATATGCAAATAGACCCAACGGCAGAACAACCGAACAACCAAACAACTGGTCACTATGATGTGCGCTGACCACCAGGGGGCATGTGCGGAACATGGTGGGCGTTGGCCATGGCAGGATGGTAGAGCAGGTGAGTGGGGGTGCCAGACCAAGGCAGGGCACCAGTCACTGTCAATGGGGTGAGCCTCTGGTGGTTACTGAAAATTCTTTGCTCCTGTGCTCTGTGGTCCACCCAGCACTCGCACCTGCTGCCAGCATCGGTCCCGCTCACACCTGCTGCCAGTGCCGTAGCTGCTGCTCGCACCCGCTGCCAGCGCCCAGCGCCAGCCCTGACTGTCCGGCGCCGTCAGCAGGTGCAAGCAGCAGCTGCTGGACCCAATCGCCCCTCAGGGCTTCTCCACCTCCCCCTGCTCCTGAGGGGCGATCAGGGCAGCAGCTGCCACTCACACCTGCTGACAGTGCCGGCTCCAATCGCTTCACACCTTCAGCGGGTGGGAGCGGGGCTGATGCCGTCAGCACATGAGAGTGGCAGCAGGGCTGTTGGCAGACAGGTGATCAGAGGCCACAGCAGGAGGGGCCAGGCAAAGGCGCTAAGGATGGGTTGAGACCCGCCCCTGTGCCTACCGCAGCCTCTCAGCTCACAGTTCCTTTCAAGGTGCACGGATTTGTGCACTGGGCCCCTAGTCTTAATATGAAGAAGTGTAGCATATACAACCTATACCTTCAACCAAAAGCTCATTAGCATTTTGAATAGGAAACAGGAACTCTGTATTTAAAAGGACACAGTTGTATGGTATCTTAAGACACAATAAGAATGGAAAACCGGTTAGTGCTGTCTGGTGTGTGGTGGGTAGAGGGAACTTCTGAACACGGTGTGCTTGGCTAGAAGAGCACCCAATTCTTCCTGGGGTAATTCATTCTGAGGCAGGACCCCATATCCGCATTGACAATATTTTCTTTTCAATTTACTTACCAAGGACATAGCATTTCACTAAGAATAATACTTCTCAGCACCATATGTCAGAAGGGGCAAAAAACAAAATGGGTGACAGGTGCATGTTTCTTATGCACAGACATACTATTTCTTTCCCCAACCACACACAGTCTGTCTGGAGGATCGAGATGGCGCAATTTTACAAGATACAGCAGTTATAGGAAAACCGTTTACCTGCTCTTCTGATGAGATTCACTCACCCTACTCCCTTTCTTGAAAAAATCACAGGGCTGGTCATCATCTAGGGCTGGACGCACTGCCTAAAAAACCAGACACGCGGTGATGAATCCCATGAACACACAAGAAACAGGCAGAAACCAGAACAGATCTAAGTGCGATCCTCCATCGGGCACATCACCTTCTCTGTTGTGCTTGAAATATTCTTGTGCAATCTGTTAGAAGACGGTGAAAGGTGGGGAGGTGGCTTCTTTATTCCTCTTATATTTTGAAAAGACTCCTTACCACTGGAACTATAAGCAACAGAAATCAGCCAATAAGTACTTTTTAAATTCATTTTTCAATTATAGTTGACATACATATTGTATTAGTGTCAGGCATACGACATATAGTGATTAGACATTTATATAACTTATCAAGTGATCAGCCCAGTAAGTCCAGTACCCATCTGACACCAGACATGGTCATTAGGATATTGTTGACTATATTCCCTATGCTGTACGTTAGGGACTAATTTTATAACTTGCAGCTTGTACTTCTTAATTTCTTCCCCCTTTCACCCATCCCCCCACTCCCTTCCCATCTGGCAACCATCAATTTGTTCTCTGTATCTACAAGTTTGTTTCTAAAAATATGGAACGCTTCACAAATTTCAAAATTTGCATATGATCCTTGCCCAGGGTTCCATGCTAAGCTCTCTGCATCAGTCTGTTTGGGGATGTATGTTGCCGAAGCCAGCACAGTCTGTGAGTATTTATTGCACACGGTCCTGTATCCAGAGTTGGGCTGGTTCTCACTAGCTTGTTTTTAAAACTTTGTATAGTATTAAAATATTGGTGGGAGAGATTGCCTTATGTTTACAGTTTAATTTTTTCTACTTTATTTTCACAGTGGATATTGGATATGAGATCACACTGCTATAAATGCTGCGAATGGATTCACACACACACACCATCTCTTTGGAAATAACATATTGAGGAAATCTGTGAGGCTAAGATCAGGTGTCACTCCAAAGCTCCCATATCCAATCATTCATTCATTCACAAATAATTACAGAAGTGCCTAGAAAATGACATGATTGTGGCAATGTCTCACCTCTCATGGAGCTTAACTCTATTGGGGAAGCTCCCTTTCAAATCCCACTATCACATCAACCCATTAAAAGATTATCAATATATTAACACAATATCATATCGTCTTATCTCTTTGTGAAATTCTGTTGACTCAGACCACACAGTGCTGCTACTGCCTCTTATTTTGAGTGGCCTAAAAGTGCCCTGATTTGAAAGTGAATGCCCTCTTTAATAACGCCGCCTGCCTGGAAGGAGGTGGGTTATAGGTCTTCATTGTCTTCCTGGGACTTCGCTGTATTACTTTTCACAATAAGCATGTATGCCTTTTTGGTCAGTTTACATGTGATGGTAATAAAAATCCCATCTGGGCTCTCACAATTAATGAGGTATGCCAAAATCAACAGGCTTGATTTTAGATATACAGGATGTTCTTTACCAACCCTCTTTCATTAGTTTGGTGTTCTTTCTGCTCTGGACAGTAATAAGGAACTCTCTAGAATTCCTGGCCCAAAGCTGCTCCAGGCTTCTGTGTTTTTTTGCACAAAGTTAAGGAGACACATACCCGAAGGCCCTGAGGATGCAGAAAACAAGCTCAGGTTGGTTCAGGCTTGCCTCAGAACAAAGCTAAAAGTCCAAGATTTTGGCTGCAAAAACGCTTCCCAATAAGAATAGCTGCATCACAGGGTATTAACTCTTGTTCCCACATCTGCCTCTAGGGCAGCGGTTCTCAACCTGTGGGTCGCGACCCCTTTGGGGGTCGAACGACCCTTTCACAGGGGTCACCTAAGACCATCGGAAAACACATGTATAATTACATATTGTTTTTGTGATTAATCACTATGCTTTAATTATGTTCAATTTCTAACAATGAAAATACATCCTGCATATCAGATATTTACATTACAATTCATAACAGTAGCAAAATTACAGTTATGAAGTAGCAACGAAAATAATTCTATGGTTGGGGGTCACCACAACATGAGGAACTGTATTAAAGGGTCGCGGCATTAGGAAGGATGAGAACCACTGCTAGGGGCTTGAGGCTTAGAGAGGAACAGTAGCAGCACCGCCCCGCCCCCCAGGAATTGGCTGGCGGTCCTGGGGGCAAAGCATTGTGGGTGACGTGTGGACCAGACGCTTATCTGTGCAGCGAGGCTCCCTCGGTCCAGCCGAGGGTCCAGGCAGCAGGACATAAGTACAAAGAGCTGGCCAGCCTAGAGGCTTGAAATGAGCTTGGGGGCAGCTCCTGGAAAGGCCAGTTTTTGCAACCCCGCCCTCCCTGCCACCAGTAACCTATAAATCCAAGGACCCACAGCATGCATTTTCCTTGTCTTCCGTTTGTGCAGACACAGATCTATGATCTATAGGCGCGCGGCCTCGAAGACGCAGACTAGAAAATTGTTCAGGCCTGTTTCTTGATTGTCGGAGGTCTCGTGGACGTGGGCCGCCAGCCTTCTTTCCTAAGCGCCTAAGCGGGAAAAGCCGTTTCTGCTGTGCACGGCGGCAGGGCGGGCCGGGGGCGGCACGGCGGCGCGCAACTCGGCCGGCTCCCCGGCGGCGCTCTGGCCCGCGGGAGCCCGCGCGAGGGCGGCGTCACGAGGGGCGGGGCGGGGCGGGGCGCAGGCTCGCAGGGAGGTTGCACGTAGACCAGTTGCAGCCATGTAAGTCAAGTCGCGGACCGGGAAGGTGGGAGGGGCCGCTCCACCCACGCAGCCTTCCTCTACTGGTAAGAACCTTCCAGGAGGCAGAGCCCCGGTGCGTGCGCTCCCCCGTGGCCCCGAAAAGCTTGCCCTGGAGATAGCATTCGTCTCTTGGGAAACAAGCCCTGTTTTCGCTGCAACTAACGGAAGACCTGGGAGAGGACTCGAGGGGCGAGGCGGCAGAGGGGAGGCGCAGCGGGTCCAGGGTTCCCTCGGGCTGCAGTTCCAGCGGACACTGGGGACGCCGCGAGGTATTGGAGGCGGGGTCGGGAGGCTGCCCCTCTGATTGTACCCCCATCGCCGGGGGGCCTGCTGGGCCATGTCCAGAAGCTCGGGCCCCGCGGTCCTGCCCCGCGCCTTGGGGTCCCGGAAGTCCGCCCCGCGGAGCCTTAGCTGCCTCTCGGACCTGGAGAGCAGCGCGACCCCGGAGCAGCTGCCTTGCCGGCCCCACCGGAGCTTGGGTCGCGCGCCGCCGCCGCCATCCGCACCATCAGGCTGCGACCCCAGCCTGCGACCCATCATCGTGCGGCGGGCGCACTCGCTGCCCAGCTCTCCCGAGCGCCGCCAGAAGGCCACAGGCGGCCCTGGCGCGGCGTGCCGGCCGGACTGCAGCCGGCAGCACCGTGTGCGCTTCGCCGACGCACTGGGCCTGGAGCTGACGCAGGTCAAGGTGTTCAACGCGGGCGACGACCCCTCGGTGCCCCTGCACGTGCTGTCGCGGCTCGCCATCAACTCGGACCTGTGCTGCAGCCGCCAGGACCTGGAGTTCACCCTGCAGTGTCTGGTGCCTGACTTCCTGCCGCCCATCGAGGCAGCCGACTTCGGTGAGCGCCTGGGGCGGCAGCTCGTGTGCCTGGAGCGGGTCACCTGCTCGGACCTGGGCATCAGCGGCACCGTGCGCGTGCGCAACGTGGCCTTCGAGAAGCAGGTGGCGGTGCGCTACACCTTTTCCGACTGGCGCAGCACCCACGAGGCTGTGGCCAGGTGGCGGGGCCCCGCGGGTTCTGAGGGCACTGAGGACGTCTTCGCCTTTGGCTTCCCAGTGCCACCCTTCCTGCTGGCGCGAGGCTCCCGCGTGCACTTCGCAGTGCGCTACCGCGTGGCCGGCGCTGAGTACTGGGACAACAACGATGGTCGCGACTACAGCCTCACCTGCCGCAACCACGAGCTGCACATGCCCCGAGGGGAGTGCGAGGAGAGCTGGATCCACTTCATCTGAGCCTCGGGCCAGGGACCTGGCGCTCCTGCTCCCAAGCCACACCTGCGGTCACTTCGTAGCTGGGCGCTCACAGAAGAGGCAGCTGCCCTTCCCTGCCCTCCGTCCCCACACCTAAGTCTGACCTCACGTCCTGCTGCGAGGACCCCTGGCAGTGGCCAGCCTGCCATCTACTTGAAGCGTCTGTGTCAGCTGTAAAATGTAGCCTCTGGTGGCCAGAGGCCTAGTGTGTACCATGCTGGGGACGTGCGGGTGGGTAGGTGCAGGAGTGCTGGGCTCTCTGAGAGGGTTCTGACTGGGTTTCTGGGAAAGGCCTGCATCCTCCCGCTAGGAAGGCCTGATTGCTTTTGCATGTGTCCTGATTGGGTCTCTGTAAACATAGGTGTTATTTATTATTGTGATGCTGGGACCTTTGATCCCTAGTGGTTGCCTTCCCGGGAGCATTCTGGATTTAATAAGCTAAAAGAGAAACCAGTGTGTGTATTTGTGCCCCAGTGTGACCCCCATCATGGTTCCTTGAGGCATTCCTGCCCTGGGGCAAGGAAAACCCGAGCTTGCCAATGTTTGTGGACTTCTCACTGTGGAAAACTATTAATAGGCAAGCAGTGTATGCCTATCAGTCATCACAACCATTCCTGGGAATCCAGGCTGCCCTGGTGAAGCTGTGTCTCCTACATCACAGCTGAGAACGAGGAAAAGCTTAAAATGTTAGCAAAACAGCTTCAGTGTCTCTTCTCACATCTCGCACGTCTCTTGCACCTACTTGATAATTACCTATCCGCATGTTATCAGGCAATTCTGTTTAGGCTTGAAACTACCTAAACAGGATAAGAAACTCTGCCTTAAGTTATTAAAAATTTCAGGCACAACGCCCTTTTCAATTACCTTTTTGATGATCAAGATGACTCTTTGTCTTCTTAAGCGTCAGATTCCAGCAGTCATCTTTCAGACGTGAGGATGCCAAGTGGAATTAGAAAGTTTATTCAGCAATAGCCAGAGCACTGGAGGAAAAATAATTCACAAATATTTATACTTTTTAATTGTTTTAAATTGTATTTATATATGCCCAGGTTTTATTTTAAATTATATTTATATGTACCTGGTTTTATCAGCTACCTGCCAACTTAATTCTTTGTGCCTTCAGATCAGAGAGTTTCTAAAATTGTTGAAACTTGTTTCCCAGTTTTAAAATGTTAAATGCTTTTCTTTCCTTCTTTCTTTTTTCTAAATATCTCCAACCAAGAAGTCAAGGCCGTTGTCCCCTGCAGAGTGCCACAATGACTTACTAGTAAAACTCCCAGCAAGGGGCTGGTGATGTCTTTTGGTGCTGAGTGATGGTTTTCTGACAACAGGTGCTAGCTCTGAAGTGTGAAAACCCAGCCAGGGTAGACAAGGCCTCCAACTTGTGGAGTTTAATTATGACACAGTTGAAACCTCGGAGGTAAATTGTGACAGCTGTCACCAATGAATTAACTCTGAATTTTTTAATGCTTGTTGACATTTGTTAAATCAGTATGTAAAGGGTGAGTTTTGCCTTTTAACCAGTTTTTTTTACAATGGCAACTTTTGTGTTTTTAAAATTCCAAGAAGAAAAAGGCTTTCTGATCTAGAGGGAGTACTTTCTGATTTAAGAACACTGAATTTTGATTTAAAATATTGTGATTAAGTTGAACGAGCTTTGGCTACTAGCATTTTTCACTTCATTGACTTGCAAGAGAGAGAGAAGCCTGGTTGCATTTCCTGTTGTTTAACAAACTGTCCAATTAGGTCAGCACGCCTGTAAGGGCCCTGGCTGCTATGTCCTTGGCCCCAACCCAGATTGCAAGAAATTATCCAGAGTATTCATGTACGAAGGTTAGAGCTGCCAAACGTATTGTATAAAAGCATGTAGAGAATCTTATAATCCATGTAAAAGTTACTTGCCAAAAGGTTCTAGTCATGGAGTATAAAGTAAATATTATATCTTCAGTATTAAAAGAACCTCAATGTGCCTTTAAAAAACTTAAATGTACTTGCCTAGTTGATAAAGTTCTGCTTAACGAGAACTTTCAGACCCTAAAACACAGTTATATTGCTTAAATGTTAACATTTTGTAGTGGGTTGTGCAATTGTTGGGTTGTCTCCCCAAATATATTTTAATGTCTATCATTTGAAGTGATTTCACTCAAACCCAAAATTAAATTGTATGTGCACAAATTGTTAGTTGGAATGTGTTTTTCTTGTAGTCTCATTACAGAAACGTGTTAGAAACTCTTGATTGTTTAAATAATTTCATGGTTAAGTCTTATTCTTACCTAAATAGTCAAACTTAGTGCCTTGCCAAAAAAAAAATTTTTTTAATTGTATGCTAGTACCTGTTTCCGTAGCACAGTTGTGCATGTCTTTGAGAAACTGAAATACAATCTTTTGTGTCAAGTCACATATGAAGAAAGCTCTAGGGCAGTGGTTCTCAACCTTGGCTGCACATTAGAATCACCTGGGAATCTTTAAAATCCTGATTTCTGGGCCTCATCCTCTGGAAATTCTGTTTCTCTGTTATGGGGTGGGGCCACAACATTAGTAACAAAGAAACAGAATTTCCGGAGGATGAGGCTCAGAAATCAGAATTTTAAAAAGGTTCCCAGGTGATTCTAATGTGCAGCCAAGGTTGAGAACCACTGGTCTAGGGGGTTGCAGGGGATGAGACAGTATTATACTCTTGTGTGTCTGACTCCCCCTGGATTGTTCCTTGCACACAGGGGACCGAAACTAATATTCATTGTGTCCTCTCTTATTTGCTTGCCCACAGTGCTAGGTGCTGTATTTGATTTCATTTAATTTTGAAAATTACACTACCTGGTAGATAACATCCCCATTTTTTTTTTAGTTGAAGAGAGTGGAAACTCTTGATTGTTTAAATAATTTCATGGTTAAGTCTTATTCTTACCTAAATAGTCAAACTTAGTGCCTTGCCAAAAAAAATTTTTTTTTAATTGTATGCTAGTACCTGTTTCTGTAGCACAGTTGTGCATGTCTTTGAGAAACTGAAATACAATCTTTTGTGCCAAGTCACATATGAAGAAAGCTCTAGGGCAGTGGTTCTCAACTTACCCCAGAACCCAATTTTGATGATGACTGATAGAAAAGAATTTTCATCTAACACTATAATCTAAAAACCTATTTAACAACAAATAAGATTAAAAAGAGTGATTGCCTTTTTTCTTCCTTGTGGTGGTATACTAATGTTTACCAAACAATTCCTATGCTTTTTGTACAAATGAAGCAATAAAAGGAATCTAACTCTTCTCCTCTGCTACAAAGCGGCAAATTGAGAAATCACTACTTATAATTTTTGAAGTGTCTGCTGTATCCATTTCTGCGTGGCTTGTATATTTTACAAAAGCACGATTGCTTTTATCGTTTAAACTGATACTTTAAATGGGAACATTGTAAAAAGCCTGGAATATACTGATGCTGCTGCTCAGTATCAGGCCCAGAGGGGCGAAGCCTAATTTCCCATAGGGGACTTGGGTTCTGCCTAATGAAGGAGGCAGCCGCTCCTGCTTTGAGGAAACCCAGGCAGGAAACCCTCCGGCAGAACAGGACCGGGGCTTGGCAGCCTGGCGGGGCGGGGCGGGGCCGGACGGGGCGTGGCTGTCCGGAGGAGGGGGCGTGGCCGGCGGAGAGGGAGCAAGACTGACGCAGACTTGAGTCTTGGCCGGAAGCCAGGGCTAGGGCGCGGCAGTGAGGCTTTGAGGTCCGCGGGAGTTGGCCCGTGTGGCTCTGCTGCCCTCTGCCGGCCCGCAGCGTGGGACTCTCCAGAGGGCGTGCAACCCAAGCATCCTCGCAGGTTCGCTGGTCCCCCTCTTCTGTGCGGCCCTGACTAGCCCTCCGGGGTGGTTGTGGGGATGGCAGGGGCCCTTGGAGGAAGAGACGGAAGAGAAGCTGAGGCCTCCTCTGGCTGCGCATACCTGAGGAGCAGCCTTCCGGCGAGGACGGCGCCCGGGAGGGGTCAAGGGTCGGGGTTGGGGTCAGGATCAGGACGCTGCAGTCCACTTACTTGAGGCTCAGAGCCACGCCCACCTCGGCGCTCCTGACTCTGGCCTCCAGCTGCCGGCACGCGACGGTTACAAGGGGCGGGACCTTGCTGGGCGGTAGCGCTGATTGGACATGGTGCGGACCACACATAGCGCTGATTGGACAGGCGCTTCCCGCCTTCAGCTGGCCGCCTCAGGCGCTGAGACACGACTCTGGGCGGCCCGTTGGGTACGGACTGGACGCAAACTCTGAGAGCCGCAGGTTGAGCTGGGCCCAGGGGCGGGGGGCCTGCCGGCCCGGACGGTGAAGGGTGAAGGAGGAGCCATTGTGGAAAAGGCCAGACAGGCACGGTGCCAGGTTTGAGGGCGTCCAGAGGGCCTTGCGTAGCCCGCGGGGGTGGGGTGGGGGTGGGGAAGAGGCGCTCTGGGGTCCGAGGGGGCGGTGCGCGCTGTGCGGGCTCAGCCTGTGCTCTGAGGGACGACGGTCACTCGGTCACTCGGTCAGGGGCGGATGTGACGGGAGCCCTCTCCGTGCCCGCAGTGTGTCTCGCGGGCCGGCTCGGCAGGTGTGATCTTAATGGTTTCAGGGTGGAGGCCACGGTGGTTCCCAGGGGTGACGGTGCGGTGCGAGGTGCTGCAGGCAGGGCAGGACTGGCACGAGGCCCACTTCCGGAGGATGGGGCCCGCCCCAGGCCCCGCCCCACCCCACCCGCCGGCCTTCAGGGCCTGCGCTGTCTGCTCGGCTTCTCCTGGATCCCTCTTTCAGGCTCTGTTCCGAGGCCCCCTGTATCCGAATAGTGGTCAGAACAAAATGGGTCTGTATGCTGAATGTCGGGGCGGCATGACGCGTGCTTTATTAGATAGTTGCGTTAACACTTCACTCGTTACAGAAGAAGGTGTTGCCCTCCCTCTTGGCCAGAGGCTCACATTTGGGAAACGTTGCATGTAGCGAGGACCTTGTATTGAACTACCGCTGCGTGCGTGCGTCCGGCTTTGCCTCCGTCTCTGTGAAGCTGCTGGGAGTTTTAACCCTTAACCATTTTCTGCCGCTTGCACACGGAGCCTGCTGAGTCCACGCACAGGCCCGGCGCTTCTTGCAGTTATTCTGTCGGGGCTTCCGGGGCGGCGCCTCGTTCCTTGTTGGCGAGGTGGTGTGTGGTAGGCTGCTTTAGTTGTGTGCTCATGATGCAGGAAAGGGAGTGAGCCACGTTTCCTCCTGGAGGTCGCCTTCGCTTGCAGCCTCGAATGTTTGCCTGCTGAATGGAGAGGACTCCCTTTTTGGCTCCATTGAATCCAGTCTTCCGAGGAGGGGGGAGGGGGGAGTGCCTGGATTGTTCCATTTCCTTACTTTTAAAAACCTGCCTGTGTGGATGCTAATTTTCCTTTTCTTCGGCTGACTTGCACAAAAGTAGATTTAGAAACTAAATCAACTTGTTAGCTTTCCATGCCTCTGGGCCTCAAGTAATTCTGTGCTATATCCTTGTCGCGGACTACTTTGTAAATTACACTTAACTTGAGGTTGTTTCCGGGTGAGGGCCTGGCCCAACGGTTACTGGACCCAGGCAGAGTACAAATGGAGGCCCCTACTGTATATTTAAGTATTTAAGCCTTTTAATGAAGTTTTAAAATTGTGAAATAAAATGTTCTAGTCTTCAACCTCACAAATATACCACCATTGCAGCAAAATAGAAAAATATATGTAAAGCTATTTTTATGACTGACTTGGAAAAATATCAAAGATAACTGAATGCATTTATTATGGCTATTTGATGATGGACTGGTGAATTTTGGATAAGTAATAAAATAATAATGAATTAACTGCCTAATGTAAAATGTAAAGGTTTAAAAACTTACAAGGAAATACGTAGGATATCTCTTAGGCTTTATAATATGGGAATATTTAAGACAAAAAGCACAATCATGAAAAGTAATAGATATGAAGTTTTTGTATATCATTGTCTCTTACACAAATTGCTATTTGATATTTTTACATTTTACATTAGGCAGTTAATTCACCTATTATTTTATAACTTATACCAGAGGCCCGATGCACGAAGATTCATGCAAGAATGGGCCTTCCTCACCCTGGCTGCCTTCACTGCCTTCACTGAGGCCAGATCTGCCTTTCTGCCTTCCCACAGGCCCCGAGCGGCTGGGGCAGTACAGAGCGCTTGCATGTTGCCTCCCACCCAGCCCCCAGCTTGATGCCTGTGTATGCAAATTACCCACCATCTTTATTGGGTTAATTGGCATACTTACTCCTGATTGGCTGGTGGGTATTGTGAAGGTATGGGCAATTTGCATCTTTCTCTTTTATTAGTGTAGATATTAATTATATCAATATATAATGAATAAATTATTATACCGTATTTTTTTTATCAAAATCAGTGAATATGTTATAAGCAAGACTTATTTGTTGTTCTAGTGACAGTATGATTTAAGGATTAAAACTATGTATTTATTAAAAATATACTAATTTGAGTATATTTTTATCAAAAACATAAAATAAGTGTAAAAAGTATTGTTTAAAATTCTCTGAAATATTAAAATTATTTTAAAATTAAGGTACAATACAATGAATATTAATAAAAATTACTTGAATAACAAATTATTTATTTTTAATATGTAAATCTTATTATTTTAATATAAACTTAGTCACCATTCTAGTCTTTACTTGCCATCTAATTGCCATTTTAAAGAGTTCATATCATGTTCATGCAGATATGTCTAGATTTACATAGATATAAATTAAAGAATAATATGAATTGCTTAGAACTACAAGTGTTCCCCAGTCACTATATGTAACTGTTGCAAATACTGGTATTGTGCACAAAATTGCTAGTGCTTCTAGTACCACAAGTTGGAATACAAAGAGAAGCAAGAAAATGGACATTAGGCATTATTAAGAATCAGTTCTTCCTTATGCAAGAATCAACTGTAAGCTCTGCCAGAGGAAGGATTTGATTTAATTACTATCTTTTCTCTTACCTGAGAGCACTTAAATTGCTCAAATTATAGCGTCATTCTGAAGTATAGACTAAAATATCAGTATCAGCGCAATCTATATCCTTCTCTGCATTGTTTTAACACCCCCCCCCACCCCATTCTTTAAACTTTTTATTATGGAGGATTTCTATCCTATCCTATCTAATAAAGAGGGGATATGCTAATTGACCCTCATGCTGTCACAAAGATGGCGGTGCCCACAGCCAATAAGAGGAAATATGCTAATTGACTGCCACGCCCTCAAAGATGGCAGCACCCACAACCACAAAATGGCGGTGCTCAGCCCCACCAGGGTGGCAGGCACGCAGCAAGCCTCTGATGGCAGCTGCCCAGCCACCCAGGGCTGCCTGAGGCGCAGGTAACCAGGGCTGACCAAGGCTTGCACTGTCGGCAGTGGCAGCAACAGAGGTGTGATGGGGTGTCTCCTTCCCCTGATCGCCAGGTTGCCTCCCACCCGGAGGGCTCCTGGACTGTGAGAGGGGGCAGGCCGAGCTGAGGGACCCCCCCCCCCCCACTCCAGTGCATGAATTTTCATGCACTGGGCCTCTAGTACCAAATAAACAGAATAGTGCAATTTACTGCAGTCCCCCTCTTTCAGAGGCATGGCCAAGTGAAGTGTTTCTTTGGGACGTGATGGGTGTGAGTTGACAGAGCAGGGCGGCATTTCTCCTTTATATCCCAACATTATCTTCTGTATATTCTTTGTGATATTCTGGATCATGTTTCAACCTGGTTTTTCTGTCCCAAAGAATGTTTCCTCCTGAAAACAGCCGTCCCCCTGAGCTTTCAGGCCTATGATGATATGGGTTGCTGACCTCAAATACTTGTTTAATAATCTTTATGTACATAGTATTTACAGTTATTTTAAAGTATTTGTTTAATAACCCTACCTTCTGAAGATCCTAGGGATCTGTTTCTCACCATTTTTGTTTGTTTGTTAATCCTCACCTGAGGATATTTTTCCATTGGTTTTTAGAGAGAGTGGAAGGGAGAGAGAGACAAACATATATGTGAGAGAGACACATCCATTGGTTGCCTTCACAAATGTCTGACCAAGCTCAGGGATTAAGCCTGCAACTAAGGTACATGCCCTTGACCAGAATCAAACCCAAGACCCTTCAATCTGCAGGCCGATGCTCTTCCCACTGAGCCAAATTGGCCTAGGGCTGTTTTTTACCTTTTAATAAATTCATTTAAGTCTATGAATTGCATTTAAATATTGCTTTGGTTGCATCCTGTAAGTTTTTATGTATGTACACATGTTCTTATGCAGTTAAATATTTTGTCATTTCCATCTTTTTGTATCCCATGGACTATTCAAATGTATGTATTTTAATTTCCAGATATATAGGAAGTCTGAGGCTACCATTGTACCTAATTTCTACATTTCGATTGCATTGTAAGAACAGGGTATCTATTATGTTGATTTATTTGCATGCTTCTGTTTGTTTTGGCTCTGGTGACCTAAGATTTTCTCTTTTTTCTTATTCAGAAATGTCCTCACAGTGTGTCAAAATGTACTTTTTTTATTTATCTTCCTTGGAATTCAGTGGATTCCTTCAATTTGTGGGTGTTTATATTTATTTTGGGAAATTTCTTGGCTATTATTCAAATGTTGTCACCCTTTTTTTATTTTATTTTTTTTATTTCTGAAATTCTTATTAAATAGGTATTGGAATATCTGCATTTCTCCTTTATATCCCAACATTATCTTCTGTATATTCTTTGTGATATTCTGGATCATGTTTCAACCTGGTTTTTCTGTCCCAAAGAATGTTTCCTCCTGAAAACAGCCGTCCCCCTGAGCTTTCAGGCCTATGATGATATGGGTTGCTGACCTCAAATACTTATTTATCTCCATTTTGAAATAATACTTTCCTATCTTTTAAAAAACATTCTATGAAGCAAGTTTATACATATGTCTGCATATATGTGTGTATATGTGTGTGTGTGTGTTTGTGTATATATGCATATATAAATGCACATGCACGTTTTAAGCTAAAATCTTGTAACTTGTGATAATAATATTTTCAAATAGGACCAGGCTAAATTTCTATCTTCTGTGATGGCCTGGGAAGAATGAAAGAGTGAAACTACATAGAAAATAGGCAAATTCCTTCTTAGGAATTGGGGAGGCAAAGAATGTGTCCCTGCATCTCTGAGTTGGATACAATGACTTCTGACTATGTAGAGGTCCTGGAATCATTGTTGGTGTATTGGAATTCCCAGCTACCACAACTAGACTGGCCCCTTTTAGAGTTAAGCCAGAGTAAATAAATACAACCAGATGGGGAAAAACCACAGTTAGGCCCTGGATAGATTTGGATGGAGTAGTTGGACTCCTAGATGTTTAACTGCAAAGGCTAGCTTTGGTCATTTCAGTTCCCTCACAATAACTCAAACCCACAATTTACTGATCCCATGTTTTGGATGTCACTTACCTGCATTTTGGCAAGAATTTACTATACTTTTAGTAAGGTATCCTATCTAATAAAAGAGAAACATGGTAATTAGCCATACCTCTGCTACCCTTCCCATTGGCTAATCAGGGAGATATGCAAATTGACTGCCAGCCAAGATGGCGGCTGGCAGCCAGGCAGCTGACGCGAACAGGGAGGCTTGCTTGCTTCAGTGACGGAGGAAGCCAAGCTTCCCCGCCTGCCTTGCCGGCCTCTGAGCTGCAACTCTAAGAAACATTGTAACAAATATAGAAGCTAAACGAAACCCCAGAAACCTGCTTTAGTCAGCCAGGCTTCAGCCAGCAGTACCGCAACATTGTTTCAAATACAGAAGGTAAACAAAGGCCAGAAACCTGCTTTCAGCAGCCGAGGCCTCAGAGCTGGAGCCGAGCCTCAGAGCTAAAGCTGGCCCAGAATAAAAAGAAAAAAAGAAAAAAAGGACAGGTTGGGAGCTTCAGTCACCCGCCAGCCTGAAAACGGCCCTCAGCCCCTCACCCAGACTGGCCAGGCACCCCAGTGGGGACCCCCACCCTGATGCAGGACACCCTTCAGGGCAAACCAGCCGGCCCCCACCCGTGCACCAGGCCTCTATCCTATATAGTAAAAGGGTAATATGCCTCCCGGCACCGGGATCAGCGTGACAGGGGGCAGCGCCCAAACCCCCCCCCCCCCACGGGCCCTGCTCTATGTGTGACGGGGTAGAGCTATAACCTCCCCATTGGTCCTGCCCTGAGTGTGACAGTGGCGGCGCCCCAACCCCCTGATCGGCCCTGCTCTGTGGGTGATAGAGGGCGGTGCCTCAACCCCCTGATCCGCCCTGCTCTGTGTGTGACATGTGGCGGTGCTCCAACTCCCCTATCGGCCCTACTCTGTGAGTGACAGGGGGGAGCTCCTCAACCCCTGATCAGCCCTGCTCTGTATGTGACAGGGTACAGAGCCCCAACCCCCTGATGGGCCCTGCTCTGTGCATGACAGGGGGCAGCGCCCCAACCCCCCTGATTGGCCCTGCTCTGTGTGTGGCACCGCAACTTCCCCATCAACCCTGCCCTTGAGTGTGACAGGGGGGCGGTGCCCCAACTCCCAAATCGGCCCCTGCTCTGAGCCCGACCAGGGGCTGCACCTAGGGATTGGGGCCTGCCCTCTGCCACCTGGGAGCAGGCCTAAGCCAGCAGGTCGTTATTCTCCCGAGGGGTCCCAGACTGCGAGGAGGGCACAGGCCGGGCTGAGGGACCCCCCTCTCCCCCCCCAAGTGCACAAATTTTTTGTGCACCGGGCCCTCTAGTCTATATATGTAAAAGCCTAAACAACTGTTACTGCCAAAGGACCGGAACAACTGGTCACTATGATGTGCACTGACCACCAGGGGTCAGATGCTCAATGCAGGAGCTGCCCCCTGGTGGTCAGTGCACTCCCACAGCCAACCTCTCGCGGTCCCTCCCCCTGGCCAGTCCCTCCCCCAGGCTAAGGCTCCAGGACCAAGAGAATCTGGGTCTGGGAAGTCTGTAGGAAGAGAGCAAACCTGACGCTGATTGAAACAGAGTAGCAGCTCGGAGGGGGCAGAAGGGGCAAGGCAGCAGCCTAACTGCAAAGACGCAAAGTAAGCACCACCGCCACCTTACCTCTACGACCGCATAGTGCCACTCGCTCTTCTGCCCCTGTCAGCCACTTCTAGCTCGGCCCCGCACCTTTCTGGGCTCCCAACCACTAATTGGCTAGTGCTCCTACAGCGGTGTGCCACCATTGGCCAAAGTCAGCTACCTATCATGCTTGGGAGCATAGCCCCCCAAAAATGTGCAGCAGAGGTAGGAGAGATGACTTGTCTGTCAGCAACTCTGCCCTGGGGAGAGTGAGATGCTCGAGGGTGGGCAGCAAAATAGAGCTGTATTTCCACCTCAGAACATAGCTGGTGTTGAGGCCATTTTGGAGCACTCTGTCTGTGGTCTTTGCTTGCCACTACCTCAACACATCTACACAACTGGATTGGGGCCTGCCAGCCAACCTCCTGTGGTCCCTCCCCCACCCCCGCCCCTGCACGAATTCATGCACCAGGCCTCTAGTATAAATATAAATTACAAATAAAACTAAAGTCTTACTTTGACAAATAGTTTACAGTTTACAGTTCTGTACAACTCCTTACTGCTCCTCTCCAATGAGCCTGATAAGCATTCCAACTGTCTTGATTGGTATAGGTCAGTGGTCGGCAAACCGCGGCTCGCAAGCCACATGCGGCTCTTTGGCCCCTTAGTGTGGCTCTTTCACAAAATACCATTGCGGGCGCACACGTACAGTGTGATTGAAACTTCGTGGCCCATGCACAGAAGTCAGTTTTCGGCCTGGGCGAGTCTATTTTGAAGAAGTGGCGTTAGAAGAAGTGAGGGTACGTTCGCTGAGGTCGACCCCTCAGATTAAGGATGTTTTTAGCAAAGGCCAGCTTAGGAGTACCCTAATTAAGTTAATAACAATGTACCTACCTATATAGTTTAAGTTTAAAAAATTTGGCTCTCAAAAGAAATTTCAATCGTTGTACTGTTGATATTTGGCTCTGTTGACTAATGAGTTTGCCGACCACTGGTATAGGTGAATGTCTGTCTAAACACATGCACACACAAATATGTGTACATGTACATGCATATACCTAGACATATAAATGATACAAAGTTTCTTTTTTCACTGTATCATTTAGCAACATATTTTTAATCACTTAAAATTTAATACAAATACCTAAAATTCTGGGCCTTTTTATTTGATTATTATATTCACAAAATTAGTTACCACGTTGTATTTATTTATTTCTCATGCTCCTCTCATTCCCAAATCCCATCTAGGTGCTTTTGAATCATTGCCACTCAAAATAATGCTGCAAAAACATCTTTAGACCCAGTTTCTTATGTACATAGAGCAAATATTTCTTTGGGGATCAGAACTTTTTCCCTAGAGTTAATCTTTGGAAATGCAAGAGATTATTTTTACTAACCCTTTTTGTTTGCCTTATATGTATATCCTCATTGGCACTTAAATTTCTCTACTGCCATATCTGCAAGAAAGTAAACTAATGCCTCTTGTTGTCTTATAAGTACACAGTCCTCTATTCCTGTTTGATTAATGAATTAATTGCCTCTCTATGTTGGATGTCCTAGTGTTTCTGTTACATAGTAGATTAATTTTAAATTGTTCTAGTCGTGATATCTAGAAAAGATTGTAGTATTTCTTTTTCTTTATAGAGCTAACCTCCAAATTGCATTTGGAAATTTTAGATACTTTTGTTAAGGTGGTAGATGGTGCTTAATGTAACCTCATTGTTTCTTGTTTCCATTATCTTTTTAAGAGAAAATGTGTTTAGGTTATCATTTCCTCACTCTTCTCATTGTATTTTTGTGTGTTCCCATATATCCTGTTCTTTGGTAACATACTCGCATATTCTTCCCTATTGTGTTTACAAGTCTGAACATCATTTAGACAATAATTCAAGGTTATTTTTCTTCTTTTACCCAAAATTGGAACAAATATAGCAAGACTCTAGGATGAGGCAGATCCCGATTTTTCTTTCACTAGTTTTGTGACCTTTTAGCAGAGTCTTTGGCGTTTAAGTAGTTCATAAACAGCAAAAGCTTGAATAAATGCTATTCAGGCTTTTCTCCAGAAACTTTTTTGGCCAAATTAAAATGAGTAATTTCATAAACAGCCAGGAAATTGAAGAAAAAATATTTATTGCCTCTGGTGTAAACAGCAATGCATATGTATGTGTATTAAGATTTTAAATATGTAGAACAGATTGTAAGATACAGAGTGTATGTTTTCTTTTATAGGTGTTTGTTTTGACCTGCCATTTTAAAAATTAAATCAAAATGCCAATAAGACCAGATCTCCAGGTATGTAGTCCTGGACCAAAAGCAAGTATTTTATTTTAGTCTCTAAAATCATTTTTTGTTTGTTCATAGGTATTAAGTGCTATATTTTTAAGAAAGACAAGCTTTCTTGTTTTTATGAAGAGGTCAAGAGGAGAATAATTTAAATGCAAATGGTATCTTTTTATTTTTAATAGATTTGTTTTCAATATTTAAAAATATTTAAATTATAGACGCTAATTATTTATGTGTATATGTATCTATATATCTTTTATATTGAAAAGAATCATGCATTGGTTCATTTTTAAAACTTATGCCTGAATATTATCATATCAAAGTTTAAAATGGTAAGATACTTCATTTAGGTAAAGACTAAGTTTTATCTATTCAATTGCTATGCAATTCACTCCAAAGTCTGATGATCAGATTGTAGTATGAAAATTACTTATTAATGATGTTTACATTAATACCTGGAATGACAGATTTTGTAAAGGTTATACAGTCATGCGCTGCTTAATGATGGGGATGCTTTCTGAGAAATGCGTCATTAGGCAATTCTGTCGTTGTGTGAACACCATAGTACATGTACACAAACCTAGGTGGTCTACTACACACGTAGGCTATATGGTATGTAGCCTGTTGCTTCTAGGCTACAAACCTGTGTAGCTTGTTACTGTACTGAATATTAAGGCAGTTGTAACACAATGGTATTTGTGTATCTAAACATAGAAAAGGTACAGTAAAAGTATGATATGAAAGATGGAAAATGGTACAGCTCTATCAGGCTCTTAACTATGAATGGAGCTTGCAGGAATTGAAGTTGCTCTGAGTAAGTAGTGAGGGATTTTGAAAGCCTAGCACATAACTGTACACTAATGCAGACTTTATAAACACTGTACACAGGCTAAACTAAATTTATAAAACAACATGAGATTAAATCAAACATAAGAGAAAATTATGCATTCAGAAGATGTAATAAACATGAGATGTATGAGGCTGCTTGCAGGCCTAATGGCATACTTTTTTACAGCAGATATCTATAAGTAGAAAGAGTACTAGTATACTCTAACGTAATAAAAAGTATAGTACAGTAAATATACATAAACCAGTAACATAGTCATTTATTATCATTATCAAGTACTATGTACTGTACATAATTGTATGTGCTGTGCTTTTCTATGATTGGCAATGCAATAGGTTTGTTTACACAAATATGTGAGCAACGTGTTGTGATACGAGGTTACAATGGCTATGATATCACTAGGCAATAGGAGCATTTTAGCTCCATTGTAATCTTGTGGGACCACCATTATATATGTGGTCTGTTGTTGACCCAAACCTCATTATGTAGCACATGACTATAAATATGTAATACAATAAATATTGTGTTTGTATGAGAGAGATGCTTAACTCATTGGTTGGTATACTTTCTAAATAGTGCTTTTAACCATCTATGCCTTTTTTATACATTTAAATCTCATTAAGAAGTTGATAGATATATTTAAGTTTTATCCATGGTATTACAGATTATTTACCATAAAATTTATTTTACTTCTTTCATTAACAGGTTTTTGTTGAATTCAACATAATGATGACTTTCCAATTTAAGACATGAAGTGGAAAATTAGTAAAATATATTTTTCTTATATAGAATCTTATCAAAGAAACTTAATCTGACTACATTACTCCAAATTTAAGAGTGGGAAGTTTAAAAAAAATAAGTGTGCATTGATATTATATAAATTCTTTTGAGAATTTTCATGTGAAAACCATTCTCAAATTACTAGATTGCATAAGGTGAATAATTTTCATTTTGATTCAATATATGTGCCATTAATTATATTTCTCTAGCAGTTGGAAAAATGCATTGATGATGCTTTAAGAAAAAATGATTTCAAACCTTTGAAAACACTTTTACAAATTGATGTTTGTGAAGATGTGAAGATAAAATGCAGCAAACAGTTTTTCCACAAGTTGGATGACCTTATATGCAGGGTAAATATATTTATTTTTATTGAATTATTGTTATCATTATTAGATAGCAGTCTACTTTCCAGGAAAGTACCATTGGAAAAAAATGAATAAAAACCTTTGGCAAACTCACTTATAATTATATAAATAAATCTTTATTTTACCACTTGCTTTTTTTTTTTTAATTTGACAAGCTCCAAATAGCATATTGGACCATTTTATAAATAAAGTATTAAAATAGCTATGTTTTCAGAGTTACCACTGGTGAAAAATAGTATACATCTTGGAAGTTTAAACAATTTAATCTCTTTTTTAAAAAGCCTATCAATATATTCTGCATGTTATATGGACAAAGTTTGTTGCTTGCAAATATAAAAAATAATATCCAAAACCTTGGACTTTGTAAGACAGGTTTATATGCAAGAAAATGTGGTTATTGACAGTCTCTCCCAGTATTTGAGATTTGCTTTGACTCTAAAAGATTCCGTAAAAATTTATTGTATTTGTTAGATACCTAGAGCTTTTTAGAATGAAAAGTAACTTTGTATCATAGTCTAAAGTTTCTTGAATTTATACAGATCTGCATTTTTTATCCTCACTCGAGAATATGTTTTTTATTGCTGAAAGGGAGAAAGAAAGAAAGAGAAACATTGATTGGTTGCCTCCCATATGTGTCCCAACTAGGGTTCAAAACTGCAACCTAGGTATGTGCCCTGACCAGGAATCGAACCCACAACCTTTTGGTGTATGGGATGATACGTCAACCAACTGCTAGATCTGCATTTTTGTACTGAGTTTGTCATTTACTGGCTTTAGACAAGTTGCTTTTTTTAAACCACATTTTGTCGTTTGTCCTTGAAGATTAAGATTATAGCTTTCAGGATTTGTGAGGATTATAAAGTGCTTAGCCAGTTCCTTGCTATTTTGTGTTAACAGATGTTTAAATGTATACTTTTCATTTCAGGAACTTAATAAAAAGGATATCCAAACTGTTTCAATCATTTTGATTTCTTTTGGAAGATGTAGCAGGAATATCAGTATTTTGGGGCAAGTTGGACTTATAACTTTGATAAAACAAGGACTAGTCCAAAAGATAAGTATAGACTATGTAACATTCATATGAGGGAAATATTATTAAAGGTGTGCTTTCTAATAAAGTAAATGCTTCAAACCATTGAAAAATAAATTTGGGTACTTTATATAAAACTTTGAGTTACAATAAAGATTTTTATAACCTGTAGTATGTCACAAGGAAACTATTCACAGGGTCCTTGATAATCATGTGAATTTAAGGCCAGAAGACTCTCTAACGACTTTACTTGCTTTATTTTCTCTTTAGCTCATCTTAATCACTATCTGACTTTATTATTTTTTAATATTTATTGTCTGTCTGCCATACTAGCATGTATGGCATTAATTTTTGTTTGTTTTGTTCGTTGCTGTATACCCAGTGCCCTGAACAGTATCTGAGATGTAGTTTATATTCAAATAGTTTAATTAATAAAAGTGAAAAATACCAAAAATTATCAAATAGTAACAATGCCAAAATAATCTAACTTGTGATTATTTATTTTCATCTATTATATGAATGTATCTGAACAAGGAATTTGAAGGGGGAAATGAAGGTCTTCTACCTGGAATTAGTATTAACTTTATCCATTCTCATCCAAACAATGGGCAAATAGAGTGAGTTACCAAAAAAACAAAAACAATGATGATGTTTTGAAAGCATAAATTTATTTTGATACAATACTGGAATTTTCATTTTTGTTATTTCTTTATTCCTAGGTTTACTATTTATACAAATATAGATAAGTACATTCTCAAAATTGAATTTAAAATAACTAATATACTTTTTTCTTTACATGGTTGCCTGGTTTGAAAAATCCAAGGAGATAATTCTGAGTCGAGGAACTTCAAAAGATGAAGCTCTTTTAAATATGATAGAAGACTTATTTGATCTTTTGATGGTAAAATCACATTGATTAACCAATGTTATAAAGCTTGTGCTTATTTAGTATATATGCTGCCTAAGCAAGCACTTTATTTAAAAACAACTTGTAGATATGTCTCCTTTTTTCCCCCACAATTGACCTTCCCCCAGCCTCCCCTACCCTCCAGCACATGCCCTCACCCCCTCCCCGTGTCTTGCGTCCATTGGTTATGCTTATATTTGTAATACTTTAAACAATAAAAAAAGAAAAGAAAGAAAAAGAAAACACAGTTCATGATGAAAAAAAATAAATTAAAAAAAAATAAAAACAATTTGTGTTCTATATGCCTTAAGCCTAAAAGACAGTAACAGAATGGCTTGTGACTTGGTTGGATTAACCTATTCAGATTGTAAAGCATTTATCTTGTGTAATGTAATTAAATAATTAGTACTTATGTGGTGAGTTCAAATTTAACCTGTTATTTTAATACTATTTATAATGGTTTATAATATAAGACAATAAAATATAAATATTATTCCTTGCTTTTCAGGTCGTATATGGCATCAATGATGAAGGTATAATGAACATTTTCTTTTATGGAACAGTAATTTGCAGTTAGAGTTTTAGTATAATTTTGCAATTCTCATAGCAATTTTCCCAATATTAGGAATTCATTATCTAATTCGGGTATCAACAAACTTTTTCTGTAAAGGGCCATATAGTAAATATTTTAGGATTTGTGGGCCAGAAAAAAAATTGAGGATAATATGTAGGTACTATAACAAGAAAGAAAACACATTTCCACAAATGTTTTATTGGTGCAATTCAAAACATAATAATTGAGTATGATGTTTTTGTAATACAGGTATACTAATGTGAAGAATAGCACTCTTTTTTGAGGGGATGATATTTCACTTATTCAGGTTCAGAGTTAGTTTTTGCTCTAGTCAAAATTGATTATATTCATTTATTGATGCTTATTTGTAATGAGGATATATATATATATATATATATATATATATATATATACACATATTGCATTAGAAAATCTTTTCATGCCAATAATGACAAATACTGCTATAAGTTTATAAGCATGATTCTTTTTTTTTAATATATTTTATTGATTTTTTACAGAGAGGAAGGGAGAGGGATAGAGAGTTAGAAACATCGATGAGAGAGAAGTATCTATCAGCTGCCTCCTGCACACCCCCTACTGGGGATGTGCCCGCAACCGAGGTACATGCCCTTGACCGGAATCGAACCTGGAACCCTTCAGTCCGCAGGCCGACGCTCTATCCACTGAGCCAAACCAGCCAGGGCTATAAGCATAATTCTTAATTGAGCATATTCATCACTTAGAAAGCATTTATAGAATTATATTAAGTTATTTTCTTAATATTTGCCTTTTAAAATGTCATTGCACTACAGATTAATCACTTTAATTGAAGGTTAAGTAGAAGCTCCTCATCTGCACAATTAAAAAGATTTTGACATATGGAAACTTTCCCTTGCACTTACATCAATGTCCAAAAATGCTGCTGGACCTGTAGTTGGAACTTGAAAAGAAAAAATATCCCCTATAAATATGTGTGTGGGAATGGAGATGTCAATTCTTGTTTTAGTTTTTGACACCCCAGGAAGTACAGAAAGAAGCTTGGCATTACTTGTAATGCAAATAACTTCATTTAGTGTCATTAAAATGACTTTACTGAATTATAAGTTTCTTTTTTTTAAAAAATATTTTATTGATTTTTTACAGAAAGGAAGGGAGAGGAATAGAGAGTTAGAAGCATCAATGAGAGAGAAACATGTATCAGCTGCTTCCCACACACCCCCTACTGGGGATGTGCCTGCAACCAAGGTACATGCCCTTGACTGGAATCGAACCTGGGACCCTTGAGTCCACAGGCCGACGCTCTATCCACCGAGCCAAACCGGTCTGGGCATAAGTTTCTTATATAGCACATTTTTGCCTTGTAATTTTGGGTTGAGGTCATTAAGAAACATTATTGACTCTGCATCACAAGCTATTACCAAAATCATTCACTGGTAACTGAAGATGGCTAAGTTCATGAAAGTAAATGAATTCACCTGATGCTCTAGTCATTAAACATGATAGATCAACATTTCCAGAGTACTTGCTGATGAAATGTATTATTCATCAGCGGTGGGTTGAATTTGGTTCATGGGCCATAGTTTGCCAACCCTTGAGCTAATGGAACAAAATTTTCAATAGTCCACTGAGAACTCTTCCTTTCACTTATGGCTAGCAGGTGTCTTGTGAAAAGCAGTCAGTCCAAGTTATGTTTATCTCTGTGTTACTTGAGAAAGAATTAACTAGAATTGGTAACTGAGGCTGGTGAATTATTTATACATAAAGGAACAGCTGCTATTTGCTGCCATCAAAGCCAAAATGTTAAAGATCAGTTGCTATTTTGTTAGCTGTAATTTAATAAAAATTAATGGAGATTTCCCTATAAGATGGAAAAACTAATAGACTTGCTTTTTATGTAGTCACCTTCTCAAAATAAGTTTACATTTTGAAAAAGTTTTAATTTTTCCCTCATTTTTTAAACATTTTTTGAAAATGTCTTTGAAAGACTATATGTGCTTTTTGTTGAACTACTATATAAAAGAAATCATATGATAGTTGAGAATTACATATATATAAAATTTTAGGCCATTGATCATTAGCTAAATGTGGTTGTCTAGATATCAAAATTGTTTACTATGTCTTTGAGACCCAACTTCTCTGACCTCATTTGGAGACAGTACCTCATTGATCACTGTTACTTTGCTCTCTGTGTTAGCACTTTCCATCTCCTCACATTGGAATGATCTACCTCAGATATGCTCATGACTCACTATTGAATTTATTTAGGTCTTAACCTCAAAACACACTTTAAAGTAGCCTTACTAAGCAGTTTTCTCTAAAATATACCCATGCATCACTAAAAAAAAATCTATTACTGTTTATTTCAATAGTAGCTACTACTTTTTCAATGATTTCTTTGCAGTCTAGTCTGAATTCTTACATTTTTAGGGTAGAAAACAGTCTTAAATCACTAGTGATTATAAAGTGATCTAACAGGGTTTTTTTTAAAGCAAATTATCATATCTTTTCCCCTAATTGAGTGGTTTTTTTAATGTGGTCACTTTGGAATGTTCTGTTACAGTATTGGCATTTTAAAAAATTATTTTTAAAATTTGTATTATGAAATAGCATGTGGAAAATTTCTTTAAATATATTTAGTATTGATAAAGCCTAGTCTTTTGAGAATACAGTTAGCTTTTAGGAAAGCTCAGAAGTATTGATGGCTATTATGGAATTTTTGAGTTATTAGTATTAATGAGGTCAGTTTTCTAAAAACCTCAATATAGAAGTTTACACTTTTGAATGATATTTATTTCATCCAGAAAAGTGCCTTATGTGCCTGAAAGAAGAAGCTGGATTTGGATTTCTTTGCCAGAATTCAGTCACATCTCTTGGTTTTGTGTGTGTGTATGTGTGTTTTTTTTCCAAAGCCACACACATAGCTAGTTCATAGCAGAACCAGGATTGAATTGTATGCTTCCTGATGCCCAGGCCTGTCAAGTCGACCTTCTCAACTGAACCAGTACTTCCTTTACATTAACTCATATAAGTAAAGACTGTCTTTTAAAAGAATTTAAAATACACATTTATCAATAATTTAACACTTTTATTCAGGTAAAAAGCAAGTAGTGGAAAGTTTCATACCTCGAATTTGTGCCCTGGTTATTGACTCAAGAGTGAATATTTGTATTCAGCAGGAGGTAAAGTCATTTGTTAGATTTTTCTTTTGAAACTTAAAAATGAGAAAGAAGAAAACTTGGTAGCAATTTATCAAATTAAATAATCATTTTTATCTTGGCACTAAATTATTTATCATGTAGTATATATCTGTTGTCTTAATTCACTGCCTGACATGATGAATATGTTACCTATTTATTGAAAATGAATAACCATATTGGCTTATGTATACATATATCTCACATGAAAATAAATGATACCATCTAATATTAGGAGTTCTTAAGTATTAAATACTAAAAATAACCTTAATAGTGTGTAGATATTTGTACATTTGTATAACCTTAAGAATGAATATTAATAAGTTAATATTTTTACCTTCCTAGTTCGTAAAGTGATAATAAATATATGTTGTATTGCAAAGAGTATAACTATTTTAGTATAGAAATCATGGTATATTCTTTTTTTATTATATTATACATGTTTTTTTTGTATTCACTATTTTATACTTTACTAGAGGCCCGTTGCATGAAATTTGTGCACTCGGGTGTGTCTCTCAGCCTGGTCTGTATCCTCTAGTAGTCTGGGAGCCCTCGGGGGATGTCCGACTGCTGTGGAACCGCTGCACCAGCCAGCTGTGAGCCCAGCTCAGGGCTTCTGGCTGAGAGGCGCTCCCGCTGTGGAAGCGCACTGACCACCAGGGGGCAGCTCCTGTGTTGAGCATCTATCCCCTGGTGGTCAGTGCACATCATTGTGACCGGTCATTCTGCCATTCAGTCTGTTCACATATTAGCCTTTTATTATATAAGATAGTCTTTACCTTTCTCCATTCCCTGCAAAAAATCCTATATAACAAAAGCCCAGTACCATAATGGTGTCACGACCAGAATGACCGCTTGACCAGTCACTGTGAGGTGCATTGACCACCTCTTGGTCCCTCCCCCCAGCCCACAGGCTCTAATTGCAGGATAGCGAACGGGGAACCAGGGTGGGGGTGGCGGCAGGGCGGGACTGGGGACTGGAGAGTGGGCAGAAGATGGCTGTGATCGCAGGCTAGGCCTAAGGACCCTACCCATGCACAATTTTGTGCACTGGGTCTCTAGTGCTATGATAAAGAAAAAAATAGGCTTCTAAATTTATATACCTAGAATATTTTTCTAAAGCTGTAATGTTTTACAGAATATAAAATATTGATGGCTTATCTTTTTTCTTTTCTTTTCTAGACTCTAAAAAAAATGAATGCTATGCTTGACAAAATACCTCAAGATGCCAGGAAAATACTCTATAACCAAGAAATGTTAATTCTCATGTAATAATTTCTACTATATTGCTTTAATTAGTGGTTCAAGTTAAGAATTTAAAGGATGCTTTATAAGGCAACCGTGAATTGCATTGATAATTAAAACTCATTAAACTGTTGTAGGTTTCTATTATAATTTATGGATATAATTTCTGTAAAAGTGTGATACTAGCCAATTGTAAATTTTAGTGAAGTCCCTCCCCCCAACATATAGGCTTTCTATTTAATTTATATTAGTCTAGTATATAATCTATTCTTTTGATTCATAGGAATAGTATGGGAGAAAGGATTTTAGATGCTGGAGGTAAGTTTTTTTCAAAATGTTTATATTTGAAGTTATTACACACATAATAGAATCGTTTTAGTCAAAATATATTAACATTTTAATGTAGTGAGATGTGAGGGGATTATAAACTATAGTCAAGCAATTTTAATTACTTTAACAAGTAATTAAATGACAAATATTTTAGTAATTAACTGAAATAATTAAGCAGGAGTTAAATATAATTTGTACCCAAGTTGTAGCTTTATGAATAATAACTTAATTTTCCAATAGATTTTAATTACTTTTGCTAAGAAGTGCCTCAAATGGTATTTTATGAAGTTAGGAGGTTAAATATTCCTGGGATTGATAGATTTATTTTTAAACAATGTGTTTATTAAAAGAACTCAAATTTTCTTTCCTAAGTTTCATATTAGAAAATTTTGATCTTGTGATTTTATCTATAGAATAAACTTAAAGTACTTTGGAATAACTTTAAATGTCATATTACACAAAAGGAAAACAAAGATTCTGTGATTTATAGGCCATTGAGTTGTTTTATAGTTCACAACTCTAATAATAATGGAATGCATAGTCTTTGAATATTTAGGAGTATCTCTTAAGTAACCTTTAGAAATTTTTTTCACTCTTGTTAGTAAGCTTGTTATTTGGGCTGTATTCATTTCTATAATAAGGAGCTAGTTTTAATTCATATGAAGAAATGGCAACAGATAAGTAATTTACACTAATGTTTTCTTTATCTTGCTAGTTGTAATACCTTATAAAATATATTGACATTTATAAACTCTTAATTTTTATAATTTCAAATAATACATTAACTTTTTTTTCAAGATTATGACTTACAAGTAGGTATCGTAGAGGCTTTATGTAGAATGACGACAGAAAAACAAAGACGGAAACTGGCATGTCATTGGTTTTCAATGGATTTTATTGCTAATGCATTTAAAGGAATTAAAGACTCTGAATTTGAAACAGTAAGTAGTATAAAAATCTACAGTAATAAAAGAGAAAGTTGCAAATTGACCGTACCTTCACGACGCCCACCAGCCAATCAGGAGCGAGTATGCAAATTAACCCAAAAAATGGCGGGTTAATTTGCATACACAGGTGCTGAGTGGCAAGGGGTGGGGCCGTATGCTTGTATTGTGGCCATGGCAATGACGCAGGCATTCCGTACCGCCCCAGCCACTCAGGGCCTCTGGGCAGCATGGGAATGTGAAAAGACGGCTCTAGGCCGGAACGAAGTCAGAAAGGTGGCTCCAGCTGGAGCAAAGGCGGTGCCAGCAGCCAGGGGAAGGAAGGCTCATTCTTGCACGAATCTTCGTGCATCAGGCCTCTAGTAAATTAATAATAGCTTTTGAAAATTAATATGCTTTTTAAATATATTTTTTATTATTGACATTATTACAGGTGACCCCCATTACACAGTCCCTACCCCAACCCACTATTGTCTGTGTCCATGGGCTATACATATCCTATATAATAAAAGCCTAAGTGGCGTCACATGTGATGTCATCACAAGATGGCCACCCTCAGGTTGTCACAAGATGGCCAGCAGGGAGGGCAGTTGTGGGCGATCAGGCCAACAGGGGAGGCAGTTGGGGGCGAGCAGGCTAACAGGGGTGGGCAGTTGGGGGCTATGGGGCCAGCAGGGAAGGGCAGCTGGGTGTAACCAGGCCAGCAGGGGAGGGCAGTTGGGGGTTACCAGGCCTGCAGAGGAGAGCAGTTGGGGGAAATCAGGCTGTCAGGGGAGGGCAGTTGGGGGCAATTGGGCCAGCAGGGGAATGGTTAGGTGTCAATCAGGCCGGTAGGGAGCGGTTAGGAGCAGTCAGGCAGGCAGGTGGGCAGGCGGGCAGTTAGGAGACAGCAGTCCTGGATTGTGAGAGGGATGTCCAAAACTGGCAGTCGGACATCCCCCAAGGGGTCCCAGATTGAGAGGGTGCAGGCTGGGCTGAGGGACACCCCCCACCCCCATGCACAAATTTTATGCACCAGGCCTCTAGTAAGTATATAAGTTCTTTGGCTAATCTCTCCCTGTCACCCCCCTCCCTCTGAGATTTGTCAATTTACTATGCTTTTTAAAAGTCTTTCTTTTTTTAAAAAAATTAGGATTGCAGGATTTTTCTCAACCTTGTAAATGGCATGCTTGGAGACAAGAGAAGGTAAATTTAATGCAGATTATTTAATCTCAGGAGTAGGCATGTGAGGCTGAGTGATATAAACTTGTATCACTTTGATAATGACAGAAGAGCACAGTATTTGCAGTGCCTGGCGCCTTATAGGTGCTCAGATACACTGGATGTCTGAGTTCACATTTTCTTTACTTACTAAGGAAATAAAAAATAGGTTGAGGGGTAAGTGCAATGAGTCATACTATTTGGATTTGAATCATAAATTTCTCTCTTTCTATTCTAACATTGGGCAGATTATTTAACCTTACTCGCCTTTGTTTCCTTATCTGTAAAATAAGAATACTAATAATATGTACTTAATACGTTTGTTGTGAGGTTTAAAGGAGATAATTATATGGGAGTACTTGTAATCATATCTGACCAAGGAAGTATTCACTGAATTCAGCCATTTTTATTAGGAGTATTATTCACTTCTCTTCTTTTCCCATCTAAGGTCTATGGGAACTTTCATTGTATTAATAGTATAAGCTAAGATGGGAATCTCTGCTCAGAGTCAATAGCATGGAATGTAATAGCAATCTCTGCTCAGAGTCAATCACTTCAGACACAATGGTAGTTTGAGTAGTACCCTCAAGATAATATGCTTTCTCTACAGAAATAAATTTTCATTAAGCTCTTTTTTAAAGTAATAAAAGAGATATGATTTTATTTAAATTGTTTTGACCACTGCCTGATTTTCCTTTGATCCTAGGCATGATTTCTATTGCTAGTCAAGCTTATGCTGTTGTAAAGTCTGATTAATTTCTTTCTTTACCTCAAACTTCTTATTTCAGGGTCTTTACATTTCCTTGTTTATCAGCATTTCTTGATAAATATGAGGTAAGTTTTAAATTAACATGTGTTTTAGTTATTGGATAAATTTTGATGGAAGAGCCAAGTGAATTACAGATTACAAAGTGACAAAAACTTTAACAATAGTCATAATTAGATAAAAAATACAGCTGGTCTATTATTCTGTATCTGAAAGACATTTTATAACATGGCACATTTGTAGCTGTAGATAAATGAAATACAAAAAGCTGTATTTCAAATATTTTTCTGTTTCCTTAATTTCATTATTGATTTATCATTCATGAATATATTCAAACTAATACTTTCAACCTTTATTTGCACTTGGAATATTCTTGATTGAGCTAGCTAATTTCTGTGTAGAATACTAAGCGTTTTTTTTATTCTTTCTAAGTTTATTTAAATGCAATACTTGTCTCCTCTATGTTCCCTCCCCTTCCATCTATACTCTTTTAAAAAACAACAACACTCAACTATGAATTACGTGATTATAATTCTCCATTGTCACTTTTAAAAGCATAGGATATATTAGTTTTATATGTTTATTTTATTAGCTGCAAATACCATCAGATGAAAAACTTGAGGAATTTTGGATAGATTTTAATCTTGGGAGCCAGACCCTATCATTCTACATTGCTGGAGATGATGTAAGTTTTATTCCCTTTGTACTATTTTATATGTATGTATATGTATATATAAAATGTCCTAATTCAAACCCTATCAGTGTGGCTCAGTGGTTGAGTGTCAACCCATGAACCAGGATGTCTCAATTTGATTGAGGGTCAGGGCACGTGCCCGGGTTGCAGGCTCGATCCCAGTAGGAGATATGCAGGAGGCAGCAGGATCAGTGATTCTCACTCATCATTGATATCTCTCTCTCTTCCTCTCCATTCCTCTCTGAAATTAATAAAAAAAATATTTTTAAAAAATGTCCTAATTCAATTTAACAATGTAGCCCTAGCCAGTTTGGCTTGGTGGATAGAGCGTCAGCATGTGGACTGAAGGTTCCAGGGTTCAATTTCGGTCAAGGGCATGTACTGAAGGCTCAATCCCTGGTCCTGGTCAGAGCGCATGTGGGAGGCAATCAATCAATGTGTCTCTTTTACATCAGTGTCTCTCTCCCCCCACCCCCCGCTTCCCTTCCACTCTCTAAAAATCAATGGAAAAATATCCTCAGATGAGGATTAACAAAACAAACAAAAAACCAATTTAGTAATATTGATTTCATTGTGTATTTTATAGCTATTTCAATATATTTCAGTGTTATCTGAGTGATTTCTATTAGTATGGTAATGTATCAAGCTAATCCTATCTAATAATAGACAAACATGGTAATTAACCATACCTCCGACATGCTTCCCATTGGCTAATCAGCAAGATATGCAAATTAACTGCCAGCCAAGATGGCGGCCGGCAGCCAGGCAGCTGAAGCGAACAGGAGGCTTGCTTGCTCCAGTGATGGAGGAAGCCAAGGTTCCCCGCATGCCGCTGCCAGCCTCTGAGCTGCACTCTAAGAAACAATGTTGCAATTATAGAAGCTAAACAAATCCCAGAAACCTGCTTTCAGCCAGCCGGGCCTCAGAGCTGAAGCTGCAACAGTGTTTCAATTATAGAAGCCAAACAAACCCAGATACCTGCTTTCAGCAGCTGAGGTCTCAGAGCTGGAGCCAAGCCTCAGAGCTAAAGCCGGCTCTCAGTTCCAGTGACAGCCATAGAAGGTAAATAAATCCCAGAATAAAAAAAAAAAAAAGAAAAAAAGGAGAGATTGGGAGCTTCAGTCACCCACCGGCCTGAACACAGCCCTCAGCCCCTCACCCAGACTGGCCAGGCACCCCAGTGGGGACCCCCACCCTGAAGGGGGTGTGACCAGCTGCAAACAGCCATCATCCCCTTATCCAGGCTGGCCAGGCACCCAAGCGGGACCCCCACCCTGATCTGGGACACCCTTCAGTGCAAACCAGCCGGCCCCCACCCGTGCACCAGGCCTCTATCCTATGTAGTAAAAGGGTAATATGCAAACTGACCCTAACAGCAGAAGGACAGGGAATGACTGGTCACTGTGACACACACTGACCACCAGGGGGCAGATGCTCAATGCAGGAGCTGACCTCTGGTGGTCAGGGCACTCTCACATGGGGAGCTCTGTTCAGCCACAAGCCAGGCTGATGGCTGCCAGTACAGCAGTGGTGGTGGGAGCCTCTCCTGCCTCCTCAGCAGCACTAAGGATGTCCAACTGCAGTTTAGGCCTGTTCCCCGCTGGCAAGTGGACATTCCCCGAGGGCTGCCGGGCTGCCAGAGGGATGTCTGATTGCCATCTTAGGCCCAATCCCCTGGGGAGCAGGCCTAAGCCAGCAGGTGGTCATCCCCTGAGGGGTCCCAGACTGTGAGAGGGGACAGGCGGGCTGAGGGACCCCCCTCTCTCCCCCGAGTGCACTAATTGTTGTGCACCGGGCCTCCAGTTCTATATAATAAAAGCCTAATATGCTAAGTGTCTGGTTGTCCGGTTGGCTGTTCAACCAATCAAAGCATAATATGCTAATGATATGCTAAGGCAATTCAACTGCTCTCTATGACATGCACTGACCCCCAGGGGGCAGACACTTCAATTGGTAGGTTAGCTTTTTGCTGGGTCCCGGCCAATCAGGATGGGCTCTACACGCCCTGGAGCCCTCCCGCATCCCTCCCTGGCCCCGATTGTGTACCAGTGGGGGTCCTTCGGCCTGGCCTGTGCCCTCTCGCAATCTGGGATCCCATGGGGGTTGTCGGGGAGCCGGTTTCGGCCCGATCCTGCTGCCAGGCCACGGAACCCCACTGGTGCATGGATTCGTGCACTGGGCTTCTAGTTAGAAATAAAAACTATTTCTGATGATTTATTGCAACAGAAAAGAAAAATTAACACTAAATTTTATTACTAGTTTTTTAACAGCTTTTCAGAAATAAGTTACATGTTAATGTCAGATAAAATTTACCATTCACATGAATAAAGTGAATTGAGTCTAGAAAGAAAACCAGTTACTCAAATACAGAGGCACTCAGAAATAACATTAACAGATAATGGCAAATGCTCTTATTCAGTCATATAATCTTCTGCTTGAAAATAGTCATTAATTCTTATTGGTAGTATTTGGAAGTGAATTTTAGTTCTTTTCCTTCTGTGGTATATGGTAGCTATGTTTAAAACCTCCCACCAGGCAGTATATTTTCTACTGACCTCTTTTTAACCTGAGGAAAACTCTTGAGCCTTTGTTTCCAAATAGCTGCTCCTTAATATTTGATACTTTGGGATACTTTAGCTCAAACTGTATTATCACTTTGCCAAAATCTGAGCAAAGAGTTGATCTGTATGTACTAATCTAATTGTGGCATCTGATATTATAATGAAGCATTAGTCCTTTTAGTTGAACTCTTGTAAAAACCCTGCTTTTTCTTCCAGTTCAACTCTTAAAAATGAACATTAATCAAATGCCTCTTAGGACTTCCACATACCTTTGTTTCTTTTTATTTTGTAGTACTACTTAGACTGCTTGATTAAAATGGAGGTCCAAATACTAGCACTTTTTCTAAGAGGTGCACTGACAATTTTCATTAGTTTATTTATTCCTGTTGGATTTGTAGGAATATTTTGTTTATTTTTATTGATTTCAGAGAGGAAGGGAGAGAGAGAGAAAGAGAAACATCAATGATGAGAGAGAATCATTGATTGGCTGCCTCCTGCACGCCCCCCACTGGAAATCGAGCTCGCAACCCTGGCATGTGCCCGGACCAGGAATCAAACCATGACCTCCTGGTTCATAGGTTGATGCTCAACCACTGAGCCACGCCAGCCAGGCTATAGGAATATTTTTTTTTAATATATTTTATTGATTTTTTACAGAGAGGAAGGGAGAGAGATAGAGAGTCAGAAACATCGATGAGAGAGAAACATCGATCAGCTGCCCCCTGCACATCTCCCACTGGGGATGTGCCCGCAACCCAGGCACATGCCCTTGACCGGAATCGAACCCGGGACCCCTCAGTCCACAGGCCGACGCTCTATCCACTGAGCCAAACCGGTTTCGGCAATATAGGAATATTTTTAACTGGATTTTCTTCAGAAACTGAACTTCAATTTTGGGAGAAGAGGACAGAATCGTATTGATGTAGTTCCTGCCTTCATTCAGCTCGGTTTATTGGATGATTTAGACAAGAAAATAAGCAATATAGTATTAAATATGATTGGGATAGCATAAAATGCATTTATAAGTATTTAATGCCTGTTATGTTCCAGAAAGTGATCTGGAGATGCTAGGAAATTCTTTTTCCCCAAAATAGAGTATTTGGAATCCTCTCTCCTCTGGATTTCTATAGCAATAGTACATTATCCCTGTATTCTCTCTTACTAGAAGCCATTCTACATGAGCAGCTGCTTAAAACCTTTTTTTTGCTTCTTTACCATGGTATAGATCAGTGATGGCGAACCGTTTGAGCTCGGCGTGTCAGCATTTTGAAAAACCCTAACTTAACTCTGGTGCTGTGTCACATATAGAAATTTTTTTTTATCTTTGCAACCATAGTAAAACAAAGATTTATATTTTTGATATTTATTTTATATATTTAAATGCCATTTAACAAAGAAAAATCAACCAAAAAAATGAGTTCGCGTGTCACAGGTTTGCCATCATGGGTATAGATGGTCTTTATGATCTGGCCCCTGGCTATTGCTCTGACAGCTCAAACTGTTCTTTATGCTTACTATGTTCCAGCTGCATCTTACTTTTTTCTGGTCCTCTAATACAGATTATGCCCATTTTAGGTCTTTCTGCTTGCTGGCTCTTCTGCTTAGAAACTTCCTCCAGATCTTTTTATCTTACTTCATTCCCATTTAGATTCCAGCACAAAGCTCACCTCCTTGTAGAGGTATTCTCTAATAACTCAACCTAAAGTAACCTCCCAGCCACATCACAACACATTGTCCTGCTTTATTTTTTTATAGTAAGCTATTTCTACTTAAAGTTACTGTGTTTATTGTTTGTTTGTTTGTTTGTTGTCTGCTTTCTCCCCATTGAATGTAAGATTGATGAAATCCAGAACCCAACTTTCTCATTTATAGCTATCCATATTTATTATAAGAATAAATAAATATAATATTCAAAAAACTGAAAGATACATAGTATGGTTAGTGCAAAGGAGACTGGAAATAATAAGGCAGTGTGAAGCCAAATGATTAAAAGTAGGAGGTAACGGAGAAAACTAAGTTGGCAGCATAGGTAAACACCGGAGATTGCTGCTTAGCACAACCACTTCAAGAATACAACTAAAAGACGGAACGGACATCATCCAGAACCACAGGAAGGCTGGCTGAGTGGAAATTCTACAACTAGAAGGAAAGAGAAAAGCATACCGAGACTTAGAGGAGCTGCGGTGTGGAAGTAAAGTACAGAGGTACGGAGGCGCACGAGGAGAGGGCTGGCGGCTGAGGACACGGTTGTCTTTTTCAATTGGTAGGGAGTCTCAAGCTTTGAGCTCCAGTTCTGGGCGAGTCTCTGGGGACCCAGACTGATACGGGAGAAACTGGACTGTCTGGCATTGGTCAGAACTTGAGGGCAGCTTTCTCTTGGAGGTGTTTGCAGCGATTGCCGGGACACGGAGAAGCGGGGCCTCTGAGGGCAGCCATAGCTGCTTGCCCCGCCCTGTTGATCCCCTGGGACCCCCGTCCGTCCCAAGCTGTGCGCCGGCTTTTGCATATGAAAGGCCTGGCCCTTTGCAATCTGAAAATTACCTAACAAACTTGCAGCTGTCCCAAGGCCCCATGGCAACTTGCATTGCTTCACAGCTGAGCTCCTGCTGGGTAGCCTCAGGCAGAGGCTAGATTAGCACCTCCTTAGAGATCCAGGAGCCAGTGTGCCCGGTGATCAGAGTGGGACCATCCAGACTGCAGCTCCTCGGATCTATAAAGGACACACTCAGGGGGCAGACTCAGTGAGCACCAAAGCCCCACTGAAGCAAGTCTTGCCCTGGAGGGGTGTTTCCAGCACAGAAGTTCTCCCACTGCAGACACAGCTGATTCTCACAGCCAATTGGCCTGGAGGTCAATTCCTCCCAGTGATACCTACAACAATCAAGGCTTAACTACAACAAGACTGTGCACAAAGCCCACAAGGGGGTGCACCAAGAGTGTCCACCTCAGGTAATTGGGGAGGCTGAGCCACTGGGCCCTATAGGACATCTAACACACAAAGCCACTCTATCAACACAGGGAAGCATAAAAAATGCGGAGACAAAGAAACAGGACACAAATGACAGAAATGGAGGAAAGCAAACGACTGGATATAGAGTTCAAAACCACACTTTTAAGGTTTTTCAAGAACTTTCTAGAAACCGCTGATAAATTTAGTAAGATCCTCAAAAAGTCTGGTGAGACCACCGATAAATGTAGTGAGACCCTCAAGAAATCTAGTGAGACCCTCGAGGTTATAAAAAAGGACCAACTAGAAATTAAGCATACACTGACTGAAATAAAGGCTATTATGCAGAGTTCCAACAGCAGACTAGAGCATCGCAAGAATCAAGTCAAAGATTTGAAATACGAAGAAGCAAAAATCACCCAACCGGAAAAGCAAAAAGAAAAAAGAATCCAAAAGTATGAAGATAGTGTAAGGAGCCTCTGGGACAGCTTCAAGCGTACCAACATCCGAATTATAGGGGTGCCAGAAGAAGAGAGAGAACAAGATATTGAAAACCTATTTGAAGAAATAATGACAGAAAACTTCCCCTACCTGGTGAAAGAAATAGACTTACAAGTCCAGGAAGCACATAGAACCCCAAACAAAAGGAATCCAAAGAGGACCACACCAAGACACATCATCATTAAAATGCCAAGAGCAAAAGACAAAGAGAATCTTAAAAGCAGCAAGAGAAAGAGTCAGTTACCTACAAGGGAATACCCATACGACTGTCAGCTGATTTCTCAACAGAAACTTTGCAGGCCAGAAGGGAATGGCAAGAAATATTCAAAGTGATGAATGCCAAGAACCTACAACCAAGATTACTTTATCCAGCAAAGCTATCATTCAGAAGTAAAGGTCAGATAAAGAGCTTCACAGATAAGGAAAAGCTAAAGGAGTTCACCACCACCAAACCAGTATTATATGAAATGCTGAAAGGTATCCTTTAAGAAGAGGAAGAAGAAGAAAAAGGTAAAGATACAAATTATGAACAACAAATACACATCTATCAACAAGTGAATCTAAAAATCAAGTGAATAAATCAGTGGTTCCCAAACTTATTTGGCCTACCGCCCCCTTTCCAGAAAAAATATTACTCAGCCCCTGGAAATTATTTTTTTTTAATTTTAATAGCAGTTATTCATCGCCCCCAAATGCACCTGTGGCCATCACCGCCCCCTTGGATCGCTGCAGTGCCCACCGGGGGGCGGTAGTGCCCACTTTAGGAATCACTGGAATAAATAATCTGATGAACAGAATAAACTGGTGATTATAATAGAATCAAGGGCATAGAAAGGGAGTGGACTGACTATTCTTGGGGGGGAAAGGGGTGTGGGAGATGCGGGAAGAGACTGGACAAAAATCGTGCAGCTATGGATGAGGAGAGTGGGGGGGGGGTGAGAGTGGAGGGTGGGATGGGAACAGGGTGGAGGGGAGCTATGGGGGGAAAAAGAGGAACAAACTGTAATAATCTGAACAATAAAGATTTAATTTAAAAAAAAAGAAAAAAGAAGATAAAAAATAAAAGTAGGAGGTAACATCCATTTAATGAACATTAGGAACTATGTGCCAGATATGTGCTAGGTGCTGAGGACCACATTCATATAAAAGATTCTCCTACTGGGGACAATGGATTAAAAAGGGACAAGACCAGAAGCAGGTAGGAAATTTGCAATAATTCAGGTGAGAAATCATGGTGGCATGGTTTTAGAAAGTTACAGTGGTGATGAATGGAAACAGATAGATTTCAGAAAAACTTGAGAATAGATAGAATTGAGAAGACCTGGTGATTTGTTTGTGGTAAAAAGAGAAAGGATTAATAAAACGGGTTAACTGGATGGTTGGGGATGCTGTCACAGGAGGATGTTTTGTAGAGAAAAGATGATGAGTTCAGCTTTGAGCATTTTGATTTGGAGATACTTGTGGGATATTTAGCTGGGGATATCTGGTGGGCAGTTGGATATACTGGTCTGACATTCAGGTAAGGGAACTGAGCCTTAGTAGAGATTTAGAAGCTATCTATATATAGATGATAAATAAAATCATGGATTTAATGAATGCCTAGATAACAGAACTGTGAAAAACACAAATTTATACAAAGTAGGTAGAAGAGACTTTAGCCTGGAGGATACTTGAAGAATTAGTCAAAAGAGAACACAGTTAAAAGGTATGTTATGGAAGGCAAGGGATTGGTGTTTTCATGAGGAAATGATCCACACTGTCAAAAATGTTATCAATGAAGGCAGTTTCACTTAAGAGACAAGGATTTAGACATTCCTGGAAAGCTGAAATATAGAGGAAATAAGATATCAAGCTAAGGAAAAGAGCACAATAATAGCTCAAGTGTGATGTGGATTCAAGGGAGGGATTTTTGTTAGGTACTTTCTTTTAAGGATAAGAACTTTTTAAAGTTGATGACTGGGATGGCAGGTTAAATAAAAAGTTAATGCCAAGAGGAAGAGAGTGTAATGGAAGGAGAGTAGGGGGTGAAGATGAAATAAGATGGACACAGTGTATTGGTAACTGTTGAAACTAGGTAAGCACATATTTTGCATTAGTTATATAATGATTTCTACTTTTTAAAAAGCTGCTTAAAATTTTCCATAATATAAAAAAAATGTAAAGGAAGGCAGTGAACCATGTGCCTCCATATATAAGGAAGAGTCATTTTGAAGTTAGTAGATGATAACCAGTAGGTTCTGGCACAGAGTATGTCACTTGGCATGGGCCTGGAAGGTAGCATCTGTGTTTTACACACAGAGAAACAGAAAGCTGCTCAGAGCACTGGGCAGAGATGATTCCAACACTTTCCTCCTGACCCGGAGCTTTTGAGCTTTGGGAGAATTAGCACCTTAACTGAAGAGGGTTATAATGGTAGTGTTGCCATTATAGACTGGTTTCAATTAGGGAGAATTTCTATAGAATGAGAGTGGTCCTTAAGTTAACTACAAAACTGCATCTATTTTTCTCACAGATTACTGGAAGGTTTTAGGATTCCATCTCTTAGGAATGGCATCCAATGTTCACTGACTTTTTTGTTAATTCAGTATTTTATTCAGTTATACACATTTTCTCTTTTAAATCTATTTTTATTGATTTCAGAGAGGAAGGGAGAGAGAAAGAGAGATAGAAACATCAATGATGAGAGAGAATCATTGATTGGCTGCCTCCTGCATGCCCCTTACTGGGGATCGAGCCAGCAATCCAGGCATGTGCCCTTAACTGGAATCAAACCTGGGACCCTTCAGTCCACAGCCCGATGCTCTATCCACTGAGCCAAACCAGCTAGGGCTATACACATTTTCAATGAAAGTACTTGAAGGGAAAATTATTTTATTTTATTTTATTTTATTTATTTATTTATTTTTAATATTTTATTGATTTTTTACAGAGAGGAAGGGAGAGAGATAGAGAGTCAGAAACATCGATGAGAGAGAAACATCGATCAGCTGCCTCCTGCACACCTCCTACTGGGGATGTGCCCGCAACCCAGGTACATGCCCCTGACCGGAATCGAACCTGGGACCCCTCAGTCCACAGGCCGACGCTCTATCCACTGAGCCAAACCGGTTCTGGCAATTTTAGGTTATTACTGTGCATTCAATGTTTGAATCTAAAGACAGTCAATAAGTGAAAATTGAGGAATGTGTACTTCACAAAACACTTCCAAGGAAGAAATGACAGGTTTTGATAACATTTTTGTTGTTGTTAATCCTCACCTGAGGATATTTTTTCTGTTGGTTTTTCAGAGACAGTGGAACGGAGGGAAGGAGGGGGAGAGAAAGAGAGAGAGACCTGGTAGTGAGAGAGACATATCAACTGGTTGCCTCTTGCCCATGGCCCGACCAGGACATGGAGCAAACCTGAAACCCAGGTACATGCCCTTGATCAGAAATGGAACCTGAGACCCTTTGGTGCATGGGCTGACACTGTAAACACTGAACCACACCAGCCAGGGCAGGATTTGGTAATTTTTTAAAAGGTATCTTCAAATAAATAATGTACAGTCACTTTTTTAGGTCAAGAGTCAGAAACCATAAAATTAATACCATTAATTTCCTTTTAAGAGTGAAACAAATAAATGTGACATGTATAATGTATTATGCAGTCAATAGATGGAGCAAGAAACATGTTATATCAACTGGTTACTTAGTAATAAATAACCATTATTGATTGTATAACTGAAAAATTGTGATTATAGAAGCTTTAAAGCAGGAATAAATTATTTGTTTATAGTTAAAACCTGTTTTTAAATTTTAAGGATCATCAGTGGGAAGCAGTCACTGTGCCTGAGGAAGAAGTACAAATATACTACATTAAAGGTATTAATCTTATTTTCTGATTCTCTTCTTGACTCTTATCATATGGAGTACAAGTTGGATGCTGTCTGGGAAAACTAAATAGGCTAATGAAAGTAAAGTCAACATTTTCATTATGTTCACCTTCATAAATTTGATGGTTACTTTCCCGCCTCCCACAATCTCCCAGCTCCCTCCTGTACTTATTTCCTTCTCTGTCTAGTCTACAGTCCATGAACAGTCACTTTCTTGTTAATATGTTCAGGGGTCTTGCCCTTCCATACTATTTGTTCAATTAGATCTAAACAACTCCAACTGCATAACCCTGGTGGACAAAAGCAGACAGTTTGGCAGACTGGCACCACTGCAGGTTCAGATATCAAGACCTGTTAGTCATTGCAATTGGCATGGGGTAGAGCAGCAGTCGCCATCCGATGGTCTTCAGACCACTGGTGGTCCATAAGGTCCGAAATGTTGGCAACTGCTGGTTTAAGGAAACCTTTAGAGCAGCGGTCGCCAACTGGTGGTCCATGAGGTCCGAAAGGTTGGCGACCACTGGGGTAAAACATCATGACAGTTCTTATTTGTATTTTCCTAATGACCAGTGGTATTGAGCACTTTCTCATCTGCTTAGTGGCCATTCATGTGTCTTCCTTTGTGAAGTATTTATTTAAATATTTAAATATTTTGTCCATTTTTTACTGGACTGCCTTCTTTTACTACATTTTTGAGTTCTTACATATACTAGATACCAATTCTTTGACAGATATATGTTCCATGAGTATTTTTCTCCCAGTCTATCTCTTACTTATTTATTTTCTTAATGGTCATTATGAAATGGCCCTATTTTGCCTATGGTAATATTATTTGCTCTGTAATCTACTTTATGTAACATTAATATACCCTTCTAGCTTTTCATTGGTTAGTTATAGCAAGGCATATATTTTCTTTTATTTTTAACTTATTCATTTGTGTGTGTGTGTGTGTTTTTAAGGATCATCTATATGTATATATAATGGATTTCTTGTAGGTGTCATATATTGGCTCTTGTTTTTTAAATGTAATTTGTAATTTTTAAATGTAATTATTGATATACTTTAAATTTACCATCTAGCTCTTATAAAATCTTGCCATTCTACCTGCCATATTTCTATTTTTTCTCTCTTTTTCTTCCTTTGTGTTAATTAATTTTACATGCTTTTATTGTATCTCTTTTATTGGCTTTATACTTCTTTTCTTAGTGGTTGATTTAGGGTTTATTTGATACATCTTTAACCTAATAGTGTGTATGTTCAAGTAATATTATACCCCTTTATGTAGAGTATAAGAACCTTGTAACACAATATACTTCCAAAATAGCATAGAATGTTTGCTCACTCAATTTCTCTTTTGTTTTTTTTTGCAATAATAAAAAAAAGTATAATATAAAAATCTTGGCCATTTTTAAGTGTATAGTTCAGAATATTAAGTATATTTACATTGTTGTGAAATAGATCTCCAGAACTTTTGTCATCTTGCAAAATTGAAAGTCTGTATCCTTTAAACAACTCCACTTTTCACCCCTTCACCTAGCCGGTGATAACCACCGTTCCATGTTTTATTTGTATGAATTTGACTTTTAAGTGTAATTAATTAATCTTCATCTCTAAAACCTGAAAACTTAATGTTGAAACTCATGACTCCCCCTAGTAACCCCCACCTCCCCGCAAAAAAAAACACACAAAAAACACAAAAAACAACCACTGGCACTGTTTGAGTTAGAAAATGTTGCAACTATCTTCAAACAATTAATAATTCTTACTTCTATCAAAGGACATTACTGTGGAAGTTTCATGACTGTATAGTTGCAAAAGCAAGTAAGACATTTTCAGCTGGGTAGCCTCATAAGAATCAGAATGTTCTAGATTGCAAGATAGTGACCGGCAAGAAGGTGGGGAGAGAGAGTGTGTGAGAGAGTGAGGGAGTAATAGAGGAGTGTGTGGACGTGTGTGGTGTTTGTGTGTGTGTGAGCTAGGGACAGTTAGATCCTGCAGGTCTTCCAGGGGACTGCCAAACCGGGCAGTCTTAGCGAAACCCTGCTGCCACCACAGACACTCCAGGGGCAGCCAGCACGGGCACAGAGACCACGCCATCTTGAAAAACAGAATTGCTTGAGACTAGTGTCCTAGCCTCACCACCACCCAATCTGGTCTCAGACGCAAACCAGGACCCTACAGCCGCTAGGGACAAAGACATGCAACCACAGCTGCAGACCCACAGACACCAAGAATCCAGACATCCTGGCCCTAGATTTCTGTGAGTCACAGAGCCCAACCCCCTCCCCACAGGCCCACTGCAGCGGCATAGGAACTGCTAGACTCACTCTGTGCAAGGAGGCCTCCTGCTCACACAGGGCAGCTGTACTACCTGAATTTGAGCCTGGGTGCTCAGACACTGGGAGGCTGTTTCCCAAAGTGCGCACTCACGTGACCAGACCCCACACAACACAGGGAGGCTGCGCTACCTGAATTTGAGCCTGGGTGCACAGACATAGGGAGGCTGTTTCCCACAGTGTGCACTCGCGTGACCAGACCCCACGCCCACACAGGACAGCTGTGCCACCTGACTTTGATTCTGGGCAAGCGCACATGGAAGTCTGTTTCCCACAGCACAGGAGTGGACCTCCCGCCGACACAGGGTGGCTGTGCTACCCAGTCCCCCAAGCAGACCGGGGACCTTGATTCTCCACGTGAGAGGCAGCACTGAGCACCAGTGACTTGACTCTGTTTCTCATCATACACACATGGGATCCCTGATTCCCAGTGCACGCACACGAAGAGCCAGTGACTCCAGTTCTCAGCGCATGCACACACAGGGACCCTGATTCTTGGCACAAGGCCCCACCAAGCAACAGAGACTCTGATACTCAATTCTCGGTGTGGGCACAGGGGAACTCTGACTCCTGGCATGTGCTAGGGGACTCCATACCAGTGGAGTTCCTGATTCTAAGTGTGTGCACAAAGCTGCACTGAGCACTGGTGACTCTGATCCTGGGTGAGCATGGCTCCCACCAACCCATTGTAGCCACATGTCTTGGTGTTGGAGTTCTTCAGTGACACTTGTGTGGCACGAAGCTCCCACTGCACATGGCCCAGACCCCCACAACTAGTCATTTGAACCTTCTGGTGATAGCTAGAATGGGGAGACAACAAAACAATCCCCAGAGGAAAGAAAAAGAGAAATCACCAAGGAAGGAAATAAGTGAAACAGAGGCATGCAACACGACAGAAAAAGAATTCCGAGTAATGGTCATACAGTTCATAAACCTGATGGATGAGAAAATCAATAACCTATGCAAAACTCAGGAAGAAATCAAAAGTGATATAGCTACAATCAAAAACGCTATGTAAGGTTTCAACAGTACACTAGAAGAAGCAGAGGACCGAATTAGTGTGTTAGAAGATAAGGTAGAGAAACAAGCCCAAGCTGAACAGCAACTGGAGAAAAAAATTAGAAAGCAGGAAGAGAGCCTATGGGAGCTTTGGGACAACTCGAAATGAAGAAACATACGTATAATAGGGCTACCAGAAGGACAAGAAGAACAGCAAGTATTAGAAAATCTATTTGAAGAAATAATGACAGAAAACTTCCCTGATATGGGGAAGAAAAAAGTTACATAAGTACAGAGAGTCCCAAGCCAAGTGAATCCCAAAAGACCCACACCAAGACACGTCATAATTACAATGGCAAATGTTAACGACAAAGAGAGAATCTTAAAGGCTGCAAGAGAGAGACAAAGAGTTATGTACAAAGGATCCCCCATCAGATTATCAAATGATTTCTCAACAGAAACACATCAAGCTAGAAGGGAATGGAATGAAGTATACAAAGTGATGCAAAGCAAAGGACTGAATCCAAGAATACTCTATCCAGCAAGACTATCAATCAAAATTGAGGGGGAAATCAGGAGCTTCACAGACCAAAAAAAGGCTAAGGGAGTTTATCACTACCAAGCCAGCAATGCAAGAAATGCTAAAGGGAATGCTGTAAAAAGAAGAAATAGAAAGGGAGGAAGTAACACAGACATAAAGTACAGAAATGGCTACAAACAAGTACCTATCAATAATAACATTAAACGTAAATGGATTAAATGCCCCAATCAAAAGACATCAGGTGACTGAATGGATAAGAAAACATGACTCATATATATGCTGTCTACAGGAGACCACCTCAGAACAAGGGACTCACACAGACTGAAAGTGAAGGGATGAAAAATATCTATCAGACAAATGGAAATGAAAAAAAAAAAACTGAGGTAGCAGTACTTATATCTGACAAAATAGACCTCAAAGTGAAGACCATAATAAGACACAAGAAAGGCCACTTCATAATTTTAAAGAGATCAATACACCAAGAGGATATACTCTGGTAAACATTTATGCACCCAATGCAGGAGCTCCCAAATACATAAAAAAACTTCTGGAAGATATCAGGGGAAAGATTGACAGCAATGCAATCATAGTAGGAGACTTTATTACCCCATTAACATCACTGGATAAATCCTCTAGACAAAAAAGTTAGCAAAGAAACATCAATCCTAAACAACTCACTAGATCAGATGGACTTAATTGACATCTTTAGAACATTCCACCCCAAAACTACAGATATACATTTTTCTCAAGCACACATGGGACATTTTTAAAGGTAGACCACATATTGGGACACAGGCAGAGTCTATCCCAATTCAAGAGGATTGAAATCATGTCAAGCATCTTTTCAGATCACAATAGCATAAAATTAGAAGTCAACTACAATAAAAACAATCACAAAAATTCAAACGCTTGGAGGCTGAATAGCATACTATTAAACAATGAATGGGTTACCAAACAGATCAAAGAAGAAGTAAAAAACATCCTGGAAATAAACAACAATGAAAACATAACAATCCAAAATCTTTGGGACACAGTGAAAGCAATCCTGAGAGGGAAGTTCATAGCATTACAGGCCTACCTAAAAAACAAAACAAAACAAAAACAAAACAAAAAAAACCACAAGAAAAACTAGTAATAAACCATTTAACTATGCAATTCGAAGAATTAGAAAGAGAGAAACAAGAAAAGCCCAGTGTGAGCAGAAGGAAGGAAATAATAAAGATCATAGCAGAAATAAATGACATAGAGACCAAAAAAACAATACAAAATATCAATGAAACCAAGAGTTGGTTCTTTGAAAGGATAAACAAGATTGATGAACCTCTAGCCAGGCTCACCAAGAAGCAAAGAGAGAGGACCCAAATAAACAAAATCAGAAACGAAAGAAGTGAAATAACAACAGACCCCACAGAAATATGTAGAATTGTAAAAAAAAAGTACTATGAGCAACTCTGCTCCAACAAACTGGTCAACCTACAAGAAATGGACATATTCCTAGAAAAATACAACCTTCCAAAACTCAACCAGGAGGAATAAAAAAATCTGAATAGGCCAATAACTATGGAGGAAATTGAAGCAGTAATCAAAAAACTTCTAACAAAACAAAAAAAAAGCCCTGGACCAGATGGCTTCACAGGGGAGTTTTATCAAACATTCAAAGAAGAAATAAAGCCTATCTTCCTCAGACTATTCCAAAAAATTCAAGAGGAAGGAGCACTTCCAAGCTCTTTCTATGAAGCCAGCATTACCCTAATCCCTAAACCAGATAAAGACAATACAAAGAAAGAGAATTACAGGCCAGTACCCCTCATGAACATAGACACCAAAATCCTCAACAAAATCCTAGCAAATCGAATCTAGCATTACATTGGAAAGATCATGCACCATGACCAATTGGGATTTATTCCAGGGATGCAAGGATGGTACAATATCTGCAAATCAATAAATGTGATACACCACATAAACAAACTGAGAGATAAAAACCATATAATCATATCCATTGATGCAGAAAAAGCATTTGACAAAATCTAACATCCTTTTTTTTGTATGGATTTCACTTATTTTGTTTTTTTTTCAATTAAATCTTTATTGTTCAGATTATTACAGTTGTTCCTCTTTTTCCCCCCATAGCTCTGCTCCACCCGGTTCCCACCCCACCCTCTGCCCTTACCCCTGCCACCCACTGTTCTCATCCATAGGTGTACAATTTTTGTCCAGTCTCTTCCCACACCCCTTCCCTGCCCCCCCCCCCAAGAATAGTCAGTCCACTCCCTTTCTATGCCCCTGATTCTATTATATTCACAAGTTTATTCTGTTCATCAGATTATTTATTCACTTGATTTTTAGATTCACTTGTTGATAGATGTGTATTGGTTGTTCAGCTGACATTCGTATGGGTACTCCCTTGTAGGTAACTGATTGTTTTTCTCTTGCTGCTTTTAAGATTCTCTCTTTGTCTTTTGCTCTTGGAATTTTTTTTTAATATATTTTATTGATTTTTACAGAGAGGAAGGGAGAGAGATAGAGAGTTAGAAACATCGATGAGAGAGAAACATCAATCAGCTGCCTCCTGCACATCTCCTACTGGGGATGTGCCCGCAACCCAGGTACATGCCCTTGACCGGAATCGAACCCGGGACCTTTCAGTCCGCAGGCCGATGCTCTATCCACTGAGCCAAACCGGTTTCGGTGAGCTCTTGGCATTTTAATGATGATGTGTCTTGGTGTGGTCCTCTTTGGATTCCTTTTGTTTGGGGTTTTCTGCACTTCCTGGACTTGTAAGTCTATTTCTTTCACCAGGTAGGGGAAGTTTTCTGTCATTATTTCTTCAAATAGGTTTTCAATATCTTGCTCTTTCTCTTCTTCTGGCACCCCCATAATTCAGATGTTGGTACGCTTGAAGTTGTCCCAGAGGCTCCTTACACTATCTTCATACTTTTGGATTCTTTTTTCTTTTTGCTTTTCCGGTTGGGTGATTTTTGCTTCTTTGTATTTCAAATCTTTGACTTGATTCTTTGCGATCCTCTAGTCTGCTGTTGGAACTCTGCATAATAGCCTTTATTTCAGTCAGTGTATGCTTAATTTCTAGTTGGTCCTTTTTTATAACCTCGGGGGTCTCACTACATTTCTTGAGGGTCTCACTACATTTATAGGCCGTTTCTAGAAAATTCTTGAAAAACCTTAAAAGTGTGGTTTTGAACTCTATATCCAGTCGTTTGCTTTCCTCCATTTCAGTCATTTGTGACTTGTTTCTTTGTCTCTGCATTTTTTATGCTTCCCTGTGTTGATAGAGTGGCTTTGTGTGTTAGATGTCCTATAGGGCCCAGTGGCTCAGCCTCCCCAATTACCTGAGGTGGACACTCTTGGTGCACCCCCTTGTGGGCTTTGTGCACAGTCTTGTTGTAGTTAAGCCTTGATTGTTGTAGGTATCACTGAGAGGAATTGACCTCCAGGCCAATTGGCTGTGTGAATCAGCTGTGTCTGCAGTGGGAGAACTTCTGTGCTGGAAACACCCCTCCAGGGCAAGACTTGCTTCAGTGGGGCTTTGGTGCTCACGGAGTCTGCCCCCTGAGTATGTCCCTTATAGATCTGAGGAGTTGTAATTTGGATGGTCCCACTCTGACCACTGGGCACACTGGCTCTTGGATCTCTAAGGAGGTGCTAATTTAACCTCTGCCTGAGGCTACCCAGCAGGAGCTATGAAGAGATCCCTCTTCTGTGTTTGGGTTTTGGAGGTGCCCAGATGAGGCCCAGCTGTGAAGCTATGCAAGCTGCTATGGGGCCTTGGACCTTCTTTTGGATGTTCTTGGTCTCTCTGACCCAGCTACAGTTTGTTAGGTAATTTTCAGGTTGCAAAGGACCAGACCTTTCATATGCAAAAGCTTCTGTGCACAGCTTGGGTGGGGCGGGGTCTCAGGGGATCAACAGGGAAGAGCAAGCAGCTATGGCTACTCCCCAGTCCTACCATAAGAGGCCCCGCATCTCAGTGTCCCGGTAATCGCTGCAAGCACCTCTGAGAGAAAGCTGCCCTCAAGTTCTGCCTGATGCCAGACAGTCCAGTTTCTCCCTGTATGAGTCTGGGTCCCCAGAGACTCACCCAGTCCAGTTTCTCCCTGTATGAGTCTGGGTCCCCAGAGACTCACCCAGAACTGGAGTTCAGAGCAGTTGGGAGATTGAGACTCCCTCCTGATTGAAAAAGACAACCTTGTCCTCAGCCGCCAGCCCTTTCCATGTGCGCCGTGTCCTCATCCGCCAGCCCTTTCCAAGTGCGCCGCGTCCTCAGTTGCCAGCCCTTTTGGCATGCGCCTCCATACCTCTGCACTTCACTTCCGCACCTCCTCTGAGTCTGAGTGCTTTTCTCTTTCCTTCTAGTTTTAGAATTTCCACTCAGCCAGCATTCCTGTGGTTCTGGATGATGTCCGTTTTGTCTTTTAGTTGTATTTTTGAAGTGGTTGTGCGAGGCAGCAATTTCCGGTGTTTACCTATGCCGCCATCTTGGTTTCTCCCTAACATCCTTTCTTGATAATAACTCTCAGCAAGGTGGGAATAGAAGGATCATACCTCAACATAATAAAAGCCATATATGACAAACCCACAACCAACATCATACTCAATGGGCAAAAACTATAACCATTTCCCCTAAGAACAGGAACAAGACAGGGATGCCCACTCTCACCACTCCTGTTCGACATAATACTAGAAGTACTAGCCATTTCTTCTTCAGACAAGAAGAAGAAATAAAAGGCATTCAAATTGGAAAAGAAGAAGTAAAACTGTCCTTATTCGCAGATGACATGAAATTGTACATAGAAAACCCCAAAGACTTCATCACAAAACTACTAGACTTAATAAATGAATTCGGCAATTTAGCAGGATACAAAATTAACACCCAGAAGTCTATAGCTTTTCAATACACCAATAATGAACTCACAGAAAGAGAAATTAAAAAGCAATCCCATTTACCATTGCAACAAAAAAATTAAGATACCTGGGAATAAACTTAATCAAGGAGACAAAGGACCTGTACTCAGAAAATTTCAGGACGCTTAAAAAAGAGATAGCGGGCCCTAACTGCTTTGGCTCAGTGGATAGAGCGACAACCTGTGGACTAAAGGGTCCCAGGTTCGATTCTGGTCAAGGGCATGTACCTTGGTTGCGGGCACATCCCCAGTAGGGAGTATGCAGAAGGCAGCTGATTGATGTTTCTCTCTCATCGATGTTTTTAACTCTCTATCCCTCTCTCTTCCTCTCTGTAAAAAGTCAATAAAATATATATTAAAAAAAGATAGAGGAAGACATGAACAAATGGAAGAATATACCATGTTCATGAATTGGTAGAATCAACATCATTAAAATGTCCATACTACCCAAAGCAATCTATAAATTCAATGCAATCCCCATTAAAATACCAACAGCATACTTCAAAGACCTAGAACAAATTCTCCAAAAATTCATCTGGAATTAAAAAAAGACCCCGAATAGCTGCAGCAATCTTGAGAAAGAAGAACAGTGTTGGAGGGGGTCACAATACCAGATATCAAGCTGTACTACAAAGCCACTGTTCTCAAAACTGCCTGGTACTGGCACAAGAACAGACATATAGATCAATGGAACAGAACAGAGAACCCAGAAATCAACCCAAGCCATTATGCTCAATTAATATTTGACAAAAGAGGCAAGAGCACACAATGGAGACAAGACAGTTTCTTCAATAAATGGTGTTGGGAAAACTGGACAGATACTTGCAAAAAAATGAAACTAGACCACCAACTTACGCCATACACAAAAATAAACTCAAAATGATAAAGGACTTAATGTAAGATGGGAAACCATAAAAATCTTAGAAGAAGCCATAGGCAGCAAAATAGCAGACATTTGTCATAGCAATATCTTTACCGATACAGTTCCTAGGGCAATGGAAACTAAAGAGAGAAATAAACAAATGGGACTACATAAAAATAAAAAGCTTCTGCACAGCAAAAGAAACCATCAATAAAACAAGAAAGCCTACTGTATGGAGAACATATTTGCCAATGTTATCACCGATAAGGGTTTAATCTCCAACATTTATAGGGAACTCATACAACTTAACAAAAGGAAGATAAACAGTCCAATCAAAAAATGGGCAAAGGACCTAAATAGACACTTTTCAAAAGAGGACATTCAGAAAGCCAAGAGACATATGAAAACATGCTCAAAGTCACTAATCATCCGAGAGATGCAAATCAAAACAACAATGAGGTACCATCTCACACCTGTCAGAATGGCTATCATCAACAAATCAACAAACGACAAGTGCTGGAGAGGATGTGGAGAAAAAGGAACACTCGTGCACTGCTGGTGGGAATGCAGACTGGTGCAGCCACTATGGAAGACAGTATGGAGTTTCCTCAAAAAACTAAAAATGGAACTCCCATTTGACCCCGTGATCCCACTTCTAGGAATATATCCCAAGAAAACAGAAACACCAATCAGAAAGGATATATGCACCCTTATGTTCATAGCAGCACAATTTACAGTAGCTAAGATTTGGAAACAGTCTAAATGCCCATCAGCAGATGAGTGGATTAGAAAACTGCGGTACATCTACACAATGGAATACTACGCTGCTGTACAAAAAAGAAGGAATTCTTACCATTTGCAACAGAATGGATGGAACTGGAGAGCATATTATGCTAAGTGAAATAAGCCAGTCAGTGAAAGATAAATACCACATGATTTCACTCATTTGTGGAATATAAAGAACATTATAAACTGTTGAACAAAAATAGATAGAGGCAAGGAAGCATGGAACAGGCTGTCAAACTACAGTGGGAAGGCAGGGGAGGTTTAGTGGGGGGTAAGAGATCAACCGAAGGACTTGTATGCATACATATAAACATAACCAGTAGACACAAGACACTGGGGGGAGACACTGGGGGGGGGGCAGTTGAGGGCAAGTGCCAGTGGGTAGGGGAGGCCAGGAGGAGGTCAGTGGGGCAAAAAAAAAAAAAGGAGACATATGTACTACTATTTGTAATACCTTAAACAATAAAATAAAAATAAATAAAAGAATCAGAGTATTCTAGGCTGTGGGGACATGTGTCCTTTAGTGTAGGTCACTGAGTGTCCAACAGAGCTTTTCCTGTTGTAGGGATAAATTTTTCTACTTGGTGTGCTCCTTTTCCCTCAAGATGATTTCCTGCCCAAAAGTATACATGGGTACATGGGGCACAGGGACGGGGCGGGGGAGAGGGGGGCGGGGAGACAAAACTATACATGGATCAGCAAGAAGAGCACTAGTGGAGGTTGGACAGGCCAAAGTGGCGGTTGGCCCATAATACAGGCACAGGCATTGTGTGCCAAGTAAATCTTTGTTGATTTCTTGGAGGAAGGGAGGTGAATACCTTATAAACTGGCACTTACAATATCTTCTTTTCACTGGATTGATAAATTCATTGAAGGTTAGCACTATATCCTTACTTCACAATTTCCTAGCACTCATGTTTTTAGCAAATGCTGTTTGTCTACTGTCAACATATTTGTAACTACTGTGGATTTAATAGAAATGTTCAAACAGATGCTTATGTATAGAAATGTAGTTATTTATGGAATGAGCTCTTTTAAATTAAGAAAATAGTTTTCTCAGATATGTTCAAGGACTATTTATTAAGAACCTGTTGGTGTTCAGAATATATTCAGAGCTTTTAGCTCATTAGTTATTTTATGGCCTGTTAATTTATAGATCAGGAAAAGGAGGCTCTGAAAAATAAGTTGACTTAAAATTTATTTTAAAATTGACTTGAGCCGAACCGGTTTGGCTCAGGGGTCCCAGGTTCCATTCCGGTCAAGGGCATGTACCCGGTCAAGGGCATGTACCTTGGTTGCGGGCACATCCCCAGTGGGGGGCGTGCAGGTCTCATCGATGTTTCTGGCTTTCTATCCCTCTCCCTTCCTCTCTGTAAAAAATCAATAAAATATATTTTAATAAAATATATTTTAAAAAAATAAAAGTGGTTTAAAAATAAATAAATAAATAAATAAAATTGACTTGATTTGTTTACATAGATAATATTAGAATTAATTTAAATACTGTGAAATTCTAAAAGTTAACTTTATCAAATTTACTTTTATGAATATGCTGTATACTTTTCTTATTTATAGTGTACCTATAGAGTAGTATCATAGAAGTGAATATAAAGTAATCAGTGTGATTTGTTTGTGTACAGAGAAAGAATCGAAGAAGCTACTGACCATAATTCTGAAAAGTATTTTAAAAATTAGTAACACAGAAGGGAAAGAATTGCTTTTGTATTTTGATGCTTCGTTAGAAATCACTATTGTGACAGAAAAACTTTTTGGTGCAAATAAACATTGGGTAAGTGTTTAAACTATTTATAATAAAATCCATTATTTTCAGATCCTGGAAACTTGGTTACTTGCGATTATAAGTTTCATTAATTTTTGTCTGTAATTTTTTAAATAACACATAGATTTTTAGTTCTTTAAGTTTTGTATTGGAATAGCCATTAGATTGTTAGCCATACCCTTTGAGATACCTATTAGGAAAAATTTCAGATGACAAAATTAGCAGCAGCTACTAAAAGCATTTAATGAATTCCTGCCAACTATTTAAAACATAAAATGAGATGAAGCCCTGTTTTTAAGATAATAAATATAATTTGTGAGAATTACAGAATAAACCTCAGAAAATGTAAATAAGTGACATAAGGAAAATGAAGTATAGACATTGAGGGAAGAGAATACTCTTTAGAAGTCAGACTTGAAGGAAAAGCTGTAGAGATGGGGTTTGAATGGCCTTTGAAGTTGATGGATAAAAGTAGGTAAGACCCTTTCCACCACATTATGAGTTAGATATTGTGTAATTGGAAATCCAAGGTGACAATTCATGTTATGTTGGGGGAAATAGTCTGTCGACAAGTTCAGGCTGCTATAACAAAAATACCATAGACTAGGTGGCTTAAACAACAAACATTGATATCTCACTGTTCTGGAGGCTGGAAAGTCCATGATCCAAGGTACCAGCAGACATGGTGTCTCATGGGGGCACTTTTCCTGGTTCATAGTGGCCATCTTTTCACTGGGTCCTCACATGGTGGGTAGGAAAGGTGAGGGAGCTCTCTTGGGTCTCTTTTATTAGGGCACTATCCCATTTATGAGGGCTCTATTTTGGTTAGCTCTTCACCTCCCAAAGGCCCTGCCTCCTAACACCATCACATTGGGGTTTGGGTTTCAACATGAATTGGGGTGGGAGCACAGTCAGTCTATAGAGTGTAAAAGATTTATGGTGAAAAATAGAGAATATGTTTATGAGCAGCCCTTGCCAAAATGATGGGCTAAGAAGACTGTGGTTAGTGGGGAGTCATTAATGTATTCTGAGAAATGTATTTATATATACAAAGTAATGACTTGAAATAATTTGGCAATTTTGAAACAGGTAGGGAATAATTATATTAAAATAGAAAGAGCTAGAAGAAAATGATATCACTGAATTAATTTAATTTTAGGAGTATACCAGCAAACAAGGTATTTCAATTGCCCAAACATCTGTGCATATACATTTTGACGCAAGTGGATCACAGGTATGTATCTAACTTACTTGATTTTAATCATTGGGCTAAGTTTAACTCAAATAATAGCACAATAATAAGAGTTCATGTTGTAGGGTAACTGTCTAAAAATTAAATTGTCTAAACATGGATAATGAATGCTTCAATAAGATGTTAATGATTTTTAGACATGTTATTAATGATTATTTGAGTACAGAAGATAGATATTAAGTTTTTAATCAATATCAGTTTTGGTAAGTTTAAAAATCAGAAGTATATGTCCTTCCACTAATGCAAAAGCTTTTGTTAGGTCTATTAACATTTGAAAAAGTGGATGCCTTTAGTTGAGTTATTTTGTAGGACTAAAAATTATAACAGTACATAGAATATGGAAAGAATTGACCTTTGGAAGTGTGAGATATCCAATGGTTTTTGAGGATGTCCTATAGGTTTCAGTTTTAAATATTTTTTCCCACATTCTCCAACAGATTCTTGTGCCAGAAAGTCAAATCTCACCTGTTGCAGAAGAACTCGTTAGTTTGAAAGAAAATCCTAACTCCCAAAAGAAATGTCCTAAACCTCCAGAATACATCAAAAATAATACTCAAGGGGACAGGAAAAACAGTCAATCTGAGGTAAATATGGTGTCAAAATAGTTATTTATAAAAAATATATAGATAGATCAAATTATTGCTATATATAATTACAGAGAAAAGCATCTGTAACATTTCAAAGTACTGTCCCTGCCTTTTACAAATAGAAACAAAAGGTAGTGTTTTAGCAAATTGTGTTCATGTGTAAAGGTTAGAACAAGGTGCACTCTATACTTGGAAATTCCAAGTTAGAGATATAACCTTTCTGTCCTCTGTTTTCCCCTCTTCCTGTGCCATTGGGGATCTTCTCTAGGTCATGTCCTATAGCACCATTTCTCAGCCTCAGCCTCCTTCGTCATAGCTTCCTGGGACAATGAACATTGCTAACAGCCCTCTCTTCCTTAATGTCCTCCTATTGTTTGACTTCTATGTTAGTATTTTAATTCTCTACCTCCTTCTATTACTGTATCAGAAATACTCTCTCCCTACCTCCAGAAAGTAGATTTGCTCTCAAAGCTTCATACCCAAAATCTCTATGCCTTCTCCTTTAGCCAGCTTCCTTCCTGTGCATTAATTTAAGCTCTTAAAGTTCTATAGCTACATCTCCACTTATTGTTTTAGTATTTCCTTCTCTATGTCTCCTCAAGCCCTTTTCTGAAGTCTAACAGATAAGTCTTTATCTTTCACCTCAAATTTGTATCTGCCTTCATACTTCCATTATGCACCATTGACAGTATCCTTGATTCCAGCCTCTTCTCCCCCTTACTACAACCAAGGTGTTAGTGATTGTGTTTCCTATATCTCCCTACTCTCCTCCTTGTTCCCTTTCATTGCTCACTTTAACTTAGCTCAGTTAACATAGTAACCTCTTAATTGATTTTATTTGAACATTGTTTTTCCTGTGACTACCTTATATGGTAAACACTGGTTTTTCTTAATATTAGCACTTTTCTGCTCAGAAAACTTTGTGATCCGTGTTGATCTCACTCAGTCTAACCTTTGACTCTGTTCTGAGATTACAATTTTACTATATTAAAATGCCCTTCACTTTGAGAAGGTCAGTTGCTTTACTCTCTTTTATGTCATGGTCATTCTTGCCTCGATACTTTTACTTAAATTGTTTGTTCCTATTTTACCTTTATTCATCTAAGGTGTACATACATTTGCAAATCTTGGTTCATTTTTCTTCTTCCTGGAGTTTTTTTCTGATTATTTCAGTGTTTACTAATCTCTTACCTTTAAGCAACTATAAATCACACAGGCTTTTCCGTACATTTAATCATGTTTGTTATGATTTTTCCCTTTAATCTTGTGTCTGTCATTAAATTTAAAATGTCATAATTTCCTTAGATGATTATATCGTAAAAGGCATTTTTGTGTCTTTATATCAGAATCATAACTTGAGTACTTATTAAAATGCAGATACTTGGACTCTTCCCCCATCCCCTTATAACTACTAAATCATAAACCTCTGGGAAAGATCTTAAGCACAGTAAAGTTTTAAAATATTGCAGTATTGTGAAATAGCCACTATGTTTTCAGTAATTTCAAAAGATATTGTGTGTTTACTGTGGTTGTTTCTCATGGTTTAAGATAATTACTCCTAGCACAGCGGTTCTCAACCTGTGGTTCACGACCCCTTTGGGGGTCGAATGACCCTTTCACAGGGGTCGCCTAAGACCATCGGAAAACAAATATATAATTACATATTATTTTTGTGATAAATCACTATGCTTTAATTATGTTCAATTTGTAACAATGAAATTGGGGGTCACCACAACATGAGGAACTGTATTAAAGGGTCGCGGCATTAGGAAGGTTGAGAACCACTGTCCTAGCAAAAGAAAAATGTCTGATGCCTCAATAAGGAGTCACTGAAGCATTTATATGATTGAGTAAACTGTGTCAAGTCCCATTTGCTATACCACTAGGAACTGCCTTTTTTTTTTTTTTTTTAAGAAGAAGCAACTGGTTTCATAGTTTGTTTCCAGCTTAATGTTAGAATGCACTTTTCTCCTGTGCTCTCCCACCTTTCTTCCATGCACCATAAGCAGACCTATACCAGACTCCATCAGTATTTTTTTCTCTTAGGGGCAGGTGCATTTTTTAAATAGCTCTCCTCCTCCTCTATACTTTGTCACCATCTACTCCTTTATATGGTACCCTCTAACATTCCTGTCCCATATTATCCCTGCCTCTGCTTATCTACTTCTGTGTCTCTTACCAGTCATTCCAGGATGAAGTTAAAAATGCAGCTCATAGCTTGTGTGTCATTGAGCTTCTGAATTCCTGTAGCTACTTTTTACTCCAAAGGCAGTTTACTAGTAGTCTTCACAAAATATTAAAACAAATTTTTATTTTTATTTTTTATTTTTTTTTAAATATATTTTATTGATTTTTTACAGAGAGGAAGGGAGAGAGATAGAGAGTTAGAAACATCGATGAGAGAGAAACATCGATCAGCTGCCTCCTGCACATCTACTGGGGATGTGCCTGCAACCCAGGTACATGCCCTTGACCGGAATCGAACCTGGGACCTTTCAGTCCACAGGCCGACGCTCTATCCACTGAGCCAAACCGGTTTCGGCTAAAACAAATTTTTAAATGTGAGAAAGTTTTAGACAATGATTAACATTATGAATGTATCCACAAACAAGTTTACATTAATATGTGTCTAAACATCCTCTACATGAAATAGAATAGGAAACTGTGAGCCATTGGTTAACTAGATAAACTCAGTAGCAATAAAAAAATTTTTTTACATGTCTAGATGTTCTATAAATATACTTTAAAAACAACATTTCTTTCTTGTTTTGGCTACCTGTTCAATATCAAATATTAGGATAAAATTTTTAATGAAAGCCTAAAACAGAAATTTTGGGGCATCATCCTATATAATAAAAAGCTAATATGCAAATTGACCGAACAGTAGAATGACTGGTCGCTATGATGCGCATTGACCACCAGGAGGCAGATGCTCAATGCAGGAGCTGCTCCCTGGTGGTCAGTGCCCTCCCACAACGGGAGCGCCACTCAGCCAGAGCCCTGAGCCAGACTTACGGCTGGTGAGCACAGCAGCAGTGTTGGGAGCCTCTCCCACCTCCACAGCAGTACTAAGTATGTCTGACTGATGGCTTAGGCCCGCTCCCCCATGGGCTCCCAGACTGTGAGAGGGCACAAGCCAGGCTGTGGGACCCCCTGAGTGCACAAATTTTGTGCACTGGGCCTCTAGTGTTGTTTATAAAATGCCACATATCTTTTGTGTATAGTTAAGGTAAATTGTTATGAAGAATATTGTAGAATATTTAATTTCAAAAGATATTGTGTATTTACTGTGGTTGTTTCTCATGGTTTAAGATATTTACTCCTGGCAAAAGAAAAATGTCTGAAGCCTCAATTCTTGTTACTGGTGCAGAAATATACAACAAGAGAAGTCCATTACATTTAACCAACACATGTGAGTTTTCCAGTCTTAAAAGATTTCTAACAACTGTTAATATATTTTAAATCAGGCCTTTTTAAATCCAGGGATATTCTGTACATAATTTACCTGCCGGATAAGTTGGGGATATAAAAATTGAAAACTATGACCCACTAATATCTTGTAATTGTCAAGAAATTTCAAATGACTAAGAAAGGTTTAATGGGTATTGACATAAATATTATTCAAAATATTAATATCCAGCATAATAATTTAATATCACAAGTGGCAGTAGAATGACATAGTGGATAAAACATTGAATTAGGCCACATTGGCTTGTTTCCCCACTCCCAACTGTGTACATGGTACAGATTATCCTCTAGCTAAGCTTAGAACCAGTTTCTTTTCTATAAAAGTTGTATAGAGGTTTAAGTAAAAATCATTCATTCACATGACAAGGAATATTGTGAAACATTTGGACAGTACCTGTTACATACTAAGAGCTAAATAAAAATAAATAACCTGATACTATATACAAATTGCTATAAATACCATCTTATTTAATTTTTATGACAATTTTTTTAAATCTTTATGACAATTTAATAGTGACTTTCTGTTTCCAGAATCAAATTGCCTACTGGGCTGCTGTCTAATGTCTAATAGGCTCCTCAAATTTAACAGGTCCAAGATAAATTCATCTTTCCACCACCACCCCCCACCAATTTTTTCTCCATATCTTACCTTGGTAAATGGTATCCACTTACTCATCTAAACCAGAAACCTGGGACCCATCCTAGAACCTTCCTTTTTTACCTTCCTCATCTAAATAGTACCTCAATAATAGCAATATGTAATGTTAAAAACCCACAAATATACCAGTTGTTCATTCTCCTTTTTAGCAGCATCACGAAGAGGAAAAATTAAACCACCGCTGCAAGTGAGGAGTTCTGCAGAGAAACCTTGTGTTTCTGAAACTGGAGTGGATAATGCTGTATCACGTCAGTCTGAATCACCTGCAGAAAGAAGTAGAGGAGATGAGACACACAAAGTAACTTTACTTTGAAAGCATTTTTACAATAAGTTATTTATCAAGTTATTGTAGAAATACATATAGAGCTAACTTTTTACAAGCAGTGAGTGTCTTTGTTTAAGGCATTGCTTTCTTAAAAGTTATCATTTATTGTCCTTGAAAGTAAGGTCATTCTCACATACAACTCATTTACTGTGCTGACAATAGACTTTAGTAATATCCATTCAATATAACTCTGATTTACCCATTTGGTGGGAGAATGGACTCATCATCATTCTTTTAGTTATACAAATTAGTGTGTGCTATGGGGATGTTCTAGTATAGAAATATAAAATACAAGTGGACTCTGTCCTTAAGTATCTCCAACTCTAGCATGGGAATTAGATAAATTAATAAGATCATTCTACTATTGTATAAATCTTCTCATATATACCTATAGCAGTGATGGCAAACCTTTTGAGCTCGGCGTGTCAGCATTTTGAAAAACCCTAACTTAACTCTGGTGCCGTGTCACATATAGAAATTTTTTGATATTTGCAACCACAGTAAAACAAAGACTTATATTTTTGATATTTATTTTATATATTTAAATGTCATTTAACACAGAAAAATCAACGAAAAAAAATGAGTTCGCCTGTCACCTCTGACACGTGTGTCATAGGTTCGCCATCACTGACCTATAGGGTTCAGTAGGAACCTATTGGGAGGCTAATGTCTAACCCCAGAGCTGGAGAGGGAGGGAAAAATCAAGAGAGGCTCTCTAAGGCAGTGGTTCTCAACCTTCCTAATGCCGCAACCCTTTAGTACAGTTCCTCATGTTGTGGTGACCCCCAACCATAAAATTATTTTCATTGCTACTTCATAACTGTAATTTTGCTATTGTTATGAATCGTAATGTAAATATCTGATATGCAGGATGTATTTTCATTGTTACAAATTGAACATAATTAAAGCATAGTGATTAATCACAAAAACAACATGTAATTATATATGTGTTTTCCGATGGTCTTAGGCGACCCCTGTGAAAGGGTGTTCGACCCCCAAAGGGGTCGCGACCCACAGGTTGAGAACTGCTGCTCTAAGGAGATGGAAAATGAGTTGGTTTTTGAAGGATAAATAAAGGTTATTCAAATGGACATTGAGAAGAAGGGTATTCATTCCTGCTCTGAGGAAACAGAGCAGGGAATGGATAAGAGAAAGTTGTTTCTTGGAGAAATAGGAGGTAATCAGAGATACAGATAACTTTGTAGGTGAAGAACACCTACTAGCTAGCTTTTCTTTCCTCTGAAGTGTGAGGATGGTGGATTTTTCTTGGGGATAAATTGATGTAGAGTGTTCAAGGACAATTAAAGATTTGGAATAGCTACTGAGAGATAATGGAGAAAGCTAAGAATGAGTATCGTGGTAGGCAATGTGGAGACCCAGTTTAAATTAGAGACTATGAATTAACATGTAATACTCTTTCAGAGTTTAGTATCCTTGATGTTAGATTGAAAAAGAATATAATAAAAGAAGATTGCAAACAGAAAAAAGAAAAAGAATAGATGGTGATTTTTAAAAAATTAAATGGTTATATGGCATAAAGATAAAGGGTGCAAGAGTTGAAGATATTAGAAAAAGTAGTCAAAGTGATGGTTCAAATTGTCTCGCTAAGTGCTTCTTACTAGGAACACTATTCAGTTTTGTGGTGTGGTACTGAATGTTGTAGGATGATAAGCATGCTAGGTCTGTGCTGGCTTATCTGTCTTTATGACAACCAAAACCACACCTTCACATTTTCATACTGCTCCTCTCCCAAGGTAGTGAACCACTGGCTAGAGTAAGTAGGAAAGAAAGCCAGGATGGCCCTGGCTGGTTTGGCTCAGTGGATAGAGCGTTGACCTGCGGACTGAAGGGTCCCAGGTTCGATTCCGGTCAAGGGCATGTACCTTGGTTGCAGGCACATCCCCAGTGAGGAATGTGCAGGAGGCAGCTGATCAATGTTTCTCTCTCATCGATGTTTCTAACTTTCTATCCCTCTCCCCTCCTCTCTGTAAAAAAAGAAATAAAATATATTTTTTTAAAAAAATAAAGAAAGCCAGGATGAAGCAAAATATCTTAGCCTAGACTGCAGTGATGGCGAACCTATGACACGCCTGTCGGAGGTGACACGCGAACTCATTTTTTTTGGTTGATTTTTCTTTGTTAAATGACATTTAAATATATAAAATAAATATCAAAAATATAAATCTTTGTTTTACTATGGTTGCAAATATAAAAAAATTTCTATATGTGACACGGCATCAGAGTTAAGTTAGGGTTTTTCAAAATGCTGACACGCCGAGCTCAAAAGGTTCGCCATCACTGGCCTAGAGGGTATATTCTTCTGACACTGATGTCAGATTTTTATTTGATCTGGGTAAGTGTGTATCTGTGGCTGTGGAAAAAGGGAAGCTTGCTGTAGTTAAGAAGTTGATTGTGCAATGGCCATAAAGTTACAAAACATTTAATGTTCCATGATTTCCAACTCCTTTATGTATATTAGTGAAAAGACAGAATAGATGCAGGTTATGAGATCAAAACAATAAGAAATGTGCCATGGAGGTTCTAGAAATTGTCAGTTCCAGATGAAGATTGAATTGTTTTACTGGCTATGAAGTGATCAGAAAATTTATAGAATCTTGTGCTTCCTTATCTGCAGTGAAAATTATTTTCTTGTATTTTAGGGACAAGTAAAGATTTGGAATAGCTACTGAGAGATAATGGAAAAGGCTAAGAATGAGTATCAGTGTTAGGCAATTTGGAGACCCAGTTTAAATTAACTGATATTCTAAAATGGGCATAACCTTAATAAAATACAATTGACACTTGAACAATATGACCTTGAGCTGCATGGTTCACTTATACATGGATTTTTTTCAATAAATACTGTAAATATATGTATTTTCTCAAGATTTTCTTAACATTTTATTTTCTCGGGCTTTATTATAAGAATACAATATATAATACATATAACATACAAAATATGTATTAGTCAATTATTTGTTATCAGTAAGGAACCCAGACAATTCGTTATTAGTAGTTAAGTTTGGGGGAATCAAAAGTTCTATGCAAATTTGACAGTGAGGGGTCAGTATCCCTAACCCCCAATTTTTTTTTAAATTGTTTTATTGCTTAATGTATTACAAAGAGTATTACATGTGTCTCCTTTTGTTCCCGCCCTTGACAATCCCCTGGCCTCCCCTACCCCCCAGTGTCTTATGTCCATTGGTTATGCTTATATGCATGCATACAAGTCCTTCGGTTGATCTCTTACCGCCCCCCCTCTTGCCCCCCAACCCTCCGCGGCCTTCCCGCTGTAGTTTGACAGTCTGTTTGAGGCTGCTCTGCCTCTGTATCTATTTTTGTTCATAAGCTTATAATGGTCTTTATTATCCATAAATGAGTGAGATCATGTGGTATTTTTCCTTAATTGACTGGCTTATTTCACTTAGCATAATGCTCTCCAGGTCCATCCATGCTGTTGCAAATGGTAAGAATTCCTTCTTTTTTACAGCAGCATAGTATTCCATTGTGTAGATGTACCACAGTTTTCTAATCCATTCATCTACTGATGGGCACTTAGGCTGTTTCCAGATCTTAGCTATGGTGAATTGTGCTGCTATGAACATAGGGGTGCATATATCCTTTCTGATTGGTGTTTCTGTTTTCTTGGGATATATTCCTAGAAGTGGGATCACAGGGTCAAATGGGAGTTCCATTTCCAGCTTTTTGAGGAAACTCCATACTGTCTTCCATAGTGGCTGCACCAGTCTGCATTCCCACCAGCAGTGCACGAGTGTTCCTTTTTCTCCACATCCTCTCCAGCACTTGTCGTTTGTTGATTTGTTGATGATAGCCATTCTGACAGGTGTGAGATGGTACCTCATTGTTGTTTTGATTTGCATCTCTCGGATGATTAGTGACTTTGAGCATGTTTTCATATGTCTCTTGGCTTTCTGAATGTCCTCTTTTGAAAAGTGTCTATTTAGGTCCTTTGCCCATTTTTTGATTGGATTGTTTATCTTCCTTTTGTTAAGTTGTATGAGTTCCCTATAAATGTTGGAGATTAAACCCTTATCGGTGATAACATTGGCAAATATGTTCTCCCATGGAGTGGGCTTTCTTGTTGTTTTGTTGATGTTTTCTTTTGCTGTGCAGAAGCTTTTTATTTTGATGTAGTCCCATTTGTTTATTTTTCTCTTTAGTTTCCAATGCCCTAGGAGCTGTCTCGGTGAAGAAATTGCTTCGGCATATGTGTGAGATTTTGTTACCTTTGGATTCTTGTAGTATTTTTATGGTTTCCCGTCGTACATTTAAGTCCTTTATCCATTTTGAATTTATTTTTTGTGTATGGTATAAGTTGGTGGTCTAGTTTCATTTTTTTGCATGTATCTGTCCAATTTTCCCAACACCATTTATTGAAGAGACTATCTTGACTCCATTGTATGTTCTTGCCTCCTTTGTCAAATATTAATTGAGCATATTGGTTCCGGTTGATTTCTGGGCTCTGTATTCTATTCCATTGATCTATATGTCTGTTCTTGTGCCAGTACCAGGCAGTTTTGAGAACAGTGGCTTTGTAATAAAGCTTGATATCTGGTATTGAGATCCCACCTACTTTGTTCTTTCTCAGGATCGCTGCAGCTATTCGGGGTCTTTTTTTATTCCAGATGAATTTTTGGAGAGTTCGTTCTAGGTCTGTGAAATATGCCATTGGTATTTTAATGGGAAGTGCGTTGAATTTATAGATTGCTTTGGGTAGTATGGACATTTTAATGATGTTGATTCTACCAATCCAAGAACATGGTATGTTCTTCCATCTCTTTATGTCTTCCTCTATCTCTTTTTTCAACGTCCTGTACTTTTCTGAGTAGAGGTCTTTTACCTCTTTAGTTAAGTTTATTTCTAGGTATCTTAATTTTTTTGGTGAGATGGTAGATGGGATTGTTTTTTTAGTCTCTCTTTCTGTAAGTTCACTATTGGTGTATAGAAATGCCATAGATTTCTTGGCGTTAATTTTGTATCCTGCTACATTGCCGAATTCATTTATTAAGTCTAATTGTTTTTTGATGGAGTCTTTAGGGTTTTTTATGTATAATATCATGTCATCTGCAAATAAGGACAGTTTTACTTTTTCTTTTCCAATTTGGATGCCTTTTATTTCTTCTTCCTGTCTAATTGCAATTGCTAATACTTCCAGTACTATGTCGAACAGGAGTGGTGAGAGTGGGCATCCCTGTCTTGTTCCTGTTCTTAGGGGAAATGGTTTTAGTTTTTATCCATTGAGTATGATGTTGGCTGTGGGTTTGTCATATATAGCTTTTATTATGTTGAGGTATGATCCTTCTGTTCCCACCTTGCTGAGAGTTTTTATCAGAAATGGGTGTTGGTTTTTGTCAAATGCTTTTTCTGCATCAATTAATATGACTATGTGTTTTTTTTCTTTCAATTTGTTTATGTGATGTATCATGTTCATTGATTTGTGGATATTGTACCATCCTTGCATCCCTGGGATAAATCCTACTTGGTCATGGTGTATGATCTTTCTGATGTACTGCTGGATCGGATTTGCTAAGATTTTGTTGAGGATTTTGGCATCTATGTTCATGAGGGATATTGCCTGTAATTCTCTTTCATTGTGTTGTCTTTACCTGGCTTTGGTATTAGGGTGATGCTGGCTTCATAGAATGAGCTAGGAAGTGTTCCTTCCTCTTGAATTTTTTGTAGTAGTCTGAGGAGGATAGGTTTTAGTTCTTCCTTGAATGTTTGGTAAAGCTCCCCTGTGAAGCTATCAGGCCCTGGGCTTTTGTTTGCTGGAAGCTTTCTGATGACTGCTTCAATTTCTTCCATAGTTATTGGCCTGTTGAGATTGTTAGATTCTTCCCGATTGAGTTTGGAATGGTGTATTTTTCTAGGAATATGTCCATTCCTCCAGTTGTCTAGTTTGTTGGAGTAGAAGTGTCCGTAGTATTTTTTAACAATCATTTGTATTTCTGTGAGTCTGTTGTTATTTTGCCTCTATCATTTCTGATTTTGTTTATTTGGGTCCTCTCTCTTTGCTTCTTGGTGAGCCTGGCTAGAGGTTCATCAATCTTGTTTATCCTTTCAAAGAACCAGCTCTTGGTTTCATTGATTTTATGTATTGTTTTTTTGGTCTCTCTGTCATTTATTTCTGCTCTAATCTTTATTATTTCCTTCCTTCTGCTCACTCTGGGCTTTTCTTGTTGCTCGCTTTCTAATTCTTTGAGATGTAGAGTTAGATGATTTACTACCATTTTTTCTTGTTTTTTGAGATAGGCCTGTAGAACTATAAATTTCCCTCTCAGGACTGCTTTCATTGTGTCCCATAGTTTTGGGATTGTTGTGTTTTCATTGTCATTAGTTTCCAGGATGTTTTTAATTTCTTCTTTGATCTCATTGGTAACCCAATCAATATTTAATAACATGCTATTCAGCTTCCAAGCGTTTGAGTATTTTGGGTTGTTTTTATTGTAGTTTATTTCTAATATTATGCCATTGTGATCTGAGAAGATGCTTGGTATGATTTCAATCTTCTTGAATTTAGGGAGACTTTGTTTGTGACCCAATATGTGGTCTATTTTTGAATATGTCCTATGAGCACTTGAGAAGAACGTATATTCCGTGGCTATGGGGTGAAATGTTCTGAAGATGTCAATTAAGTCCATCTGATCTAGTGAGTCATTTAGGATTGCTGTTTCTTTGCCGATTTTTTGTCTAGAGGATTTATCCAGTGATGTCAGTGGTGTATTAAAGTCCCCTACTATGATTGTATTGTTGTCAATCTCTCCCTTAATATCTTCCAGGAGTTTTTTTTTTAATGTATTTGGGTGCTCCTGCATTGGGTACATATATGTTTATTAGGGTTATATCCTCTTGTTGTATTGATCCCTTTAGTATTATGAAGTGGCCTTCCTTATCTCTTGTTATGGCCTTCACTTTGACGTCTATTTTGTCTGATATAAGTATTGCTACCCCAGCTTTTTTTTCATTTCCATTTGCCTGAAAGATATTTTTCCATCCCTTCACTTTCAGTCTGTGTGAGTCCCTTCTTCTGAGGTGGGTCTCTTGTAGACAGCAAATGTATGGGTCATGTTTTTTTATCCATTCAGCCACTCGATGTCTTTTGATTGGAGCATTTAGTCCAGTTACGTTTAAAGTTATCATTGAAAGGTACTTGTTTGTCGCCATTTCTATTTTTTGTGGCTGTTTTCTTTCTGAGCTTTTTATTTCTTCTTTTTTACACTAGTCCCTTTAGCATTTCTTGCATTGATGGCTTGGTGGTGATAAACTCTCTTAGCCTTTTTTTTGTCTGTGAAGCTTCTTATTTCCCCTTCAATTTTGAATGATAGCCTTGCTGGATAGAGTGTTCTTGGATTCAGTCCTTTGCTTTGCATCACTTTGTAAATTTCCATCCATTCTTTTCTGGCGTGATGTGTTTCTGTTGAGAAATCATTTGATAATCTAATGGGAGATCCCTTGTATGTAACTTTCCGTCTCTCTCTTGCAGCCTTTAAGATTCTCTCTTTGTCCTGAACATTTGCCATGGTAATTATGATGTGTCTTGGTGTGGGTCTTTTTGGGTTCACCTTGTTTGGAACTCTATGCTTGTGTGACTTTTTTCTTCCCCACCTCAGGGAAGTTTTCAGATATTAGTTCTTCAAATAGGTTTTCTAACCCTTGTTCCACTTTCTGTTGTTCTGGCACCCCTATTATTTGTATGTTGTTTCGTTTCATGTTGTCCCATAGCTCCAATAGGCTGTCCTCCTGTCTTTTAATTTTTTTTCTCCAATTGCAGTTCAGTTTGGGTGTGTTTTGCTTCCCTGTCTTCTAATTCACTAATTCGGTCCTCTGCTTCTCCTAGTCTACTGTTGAAACTTTCAATGGTGTTTTTTATTGCAGCTATATCATTCTTCATTTCTTCTTGGTTCTTACATAAGTTATTGATTTTTTTCATCCATTTCTTTTTGATTCTTACATAAGTTGTTGATTTTTTTCATCTGTTTCTTCTTGATTCTTTAATAAGTTGTTGATTTTTTCCTTTGTCCGGTTTATGCATTCTAGGACCCCTAATCTGAATTCTTTTTCTGTCATGCTGCATGCCTCTGTTTCACTTAGCTGCTTTTCTGGTGAGTCTTCCTTTTCTTTCCTTTGGGGGTTTCTTTGTCTATCCATGTTTGATCTCACTGACATATCTAGATGTTGAGTCGTTCGGGGGCTGCTCCTTGGGTGGCAGTGGCTCCTCGGGCTGTGGTTGCTCCTCAGGTGGTTGTGGTAGCAGCTGCTCCTCAGTTGGCAGCAGCTCCTTTGGTGGGTGCTGTTCACAGCTGTGGTGGCTCCTCTGGCTGATGGGGTGAGGCTTCACACACAGCTGCTGTTCCTCAGACAGAGGGTGTTCTGATCACGAGGCTGCTGTTCCTTGGATGGGGGTGGGCTACATACGCAGTTGCTACTCCTTGAACTGGTGCGGACTGCTCACGTGGCTACTGTTCCTTGAATGGGGGCTGGCTTCACGCTGCTGTTGTTCCTCTGATGTGGTGGGCTGCTTGTGGGGCTACTGCTCCTTGGACTTGGACAGGTTGATTGCAAGTCTGCTGCTCCTCGGACGGGGGTGGGCTGCTTGTGAGGCTGCTGCTCTTTGGACGGGAGTGAGCTGCACGCGTGGCTGCTCCTCCTCGGACAGGGATGTGCCACTCACCCAGCTGCTGCTCATCGGACAGGTGCAGGCTGTTGTGGCTCTGCTCCTCGGACCGGTGCGTGCTGCGCAGGGCTGCCGCTTCCGGATGTGGGTGGTCTGCTTGTGTGGCTGCTGCTCCTCCAACCGGGGTGAGCTGCTGCTGCTCCTCGAATGGGGATGGGCCGCTCGCAGAACTGCTGCTCCTCGGATGGGGTCAGGCTGCTCACACAGCTGCTGTTCCTCAGATTGGGCAGGCTGCTCATGCGGCTGCTGCTGCTTGGATGAGGGCAAGATGCTTGTGCAGCTACTGCTCCTCAGACTAGTGCAGGGTGTGGGCTGTGTGCAGGTGCTGCTCCTCGGATGGGGGCGGGCTACGCAGGGCTGCTGCTCCTCAGACAGTTCGGCCTGCTCGCGTGGTTGCTGCTCCTCGGACGGGGAAGCAGGCCACTCACACAGCTGCTGTTCCTTGATCAGGGGCAGGCCACATGAGGCTTCTGCTCTTTAGGCCCGAGGCAGGCTGCTCACGGGGCTGATGCTCCCTGGATAAGAGCGCAATGCACACGTGTCTGCTGCTCACGTGTTTGAAAAATAATTAGAAAAGAAGTAGGAAATAAAGGAACAAACAAAAAAAAGAACAAAGAAAAAAGCAAAAAAAAAGAGCAACAACAAAAAAAAGAGAAAACAAAGAAAAAAGCCAAAAAAAAACCTAACAAAATAATAATATAAAAATAAAAATGAAAAATTGAAATGTCATTCCTTTGGCTGGCTTAAGATCCCAGTTTTCTGGAATGTCTGTGATTTTTTTTCTATTTTTTTAAAATATATTTTATTGATTTTTTACAGAGAGGAAGGGAGCGGGATAGTTAGAAACATCGATGAGAGAGAGACATCAATCAGCTGCCTCCTGCACACCCCCTACTGGGGATGTGCTCGCAACCAAGGTACATGCCCTTGACTGGAATCGAACCTGGGACCCTTCAATGTGCAGGCCGATGCTCTATCCACTAAGCCAAACCCGTCAGGGCAACCCCAATTTGTTTTAAGATCAACTGTAAATAGAAATACTATCCAGCTTTTAATAGCAAAGCAAATTTATTTTTAAAGTTTTAATCTTTAATATTCTGACTTTTAAAAGTTGTTTTCCTACAGTACCTTAATTCAAATTTACATTAACATGTCTCCTGTGTTTATAGCATATCAAAACTGCTGATGTTGCAGAAAAGACAGAAAATAAGAACATTGAATTCCTAAACCAAAATTTTAGTAAGTACTTTTTGATTTAATCTTCTTTATAAATTTCCTTTTGCCACACTGGCTTTCTTTGATTTGAAAAAGAAAGATTTATAATAAATGTATTCAACTTTATGCAAGGAACTTAGAGGTTACAAGGAAATAGAATATACTCTCTGTTCCCAAGAAGTTTGGGTTTGAGAACGGGAAAACTCAATCAATCAATCTCTCCATCCCAATATGTAAACCTTGATCAAAATCTATACCAATTTTACACTGCCAACTGCATGAAAAATGAAAATACCATAATTTTTGTTTTATTTAGATGAATCCCAGTATAGTGTTCGTGGTTCTCAAGCAGTGGGGAAAATAGATAAATCTGTGTAAGTATGAGAAAGCCCATCAATTTTTTAAGCATGTATATTTACTTTTTGATGAATGTGACAAATTTAAAGGAAAAGGCTTTATAGTCTTACTAAAGGCCTGATGTATGAAATTTGTGTGTGGGGGGGTGGTAGTCCCTCAGTCCAGCCTGTGCCCTCTCGAAATCCAGGACCCCTCACTCCTAACTGCCCGCCTGCTCGCTTCTAACTGCCCCTCTCCTCGCTCCTTACCGCTTGGCTCGCCACTTCTTAGCGCTGCCTCGGAGGCAGGAGAGGCTCCTCCGTTGAGTGTCTGCCCCCTGATGGTCAGTGCACGTCATAGCGACCGGTCATTCTGGTCGTTCTGCCATACGGTCACTGGGCTTTTATTATATAGATTGTTTATAGCATTATCATCTCTCAAGTATTATGATAGCACAATGGGGAATAGTCTGTTTTGTCCATTTGTACCAACATAACTACTTTCAAATTGAGAGATTCAAATGAATGAGATTTTAAAAATAATAAAGTATGAATGTAGAGAAATGTAACCTACTTTAAATATACAGTGGAACATGTAAGTTATATGAGATATATTTAGGTAGATATAAATATAGTAGCAATAATGGAACTTTTTAATCTTTAATTTGATTAATTATATGGTAAATTTTAACTTCTATAATGACTTACTAAAACATTTTCATACTTGACTGGTAAAAATTGCTATCAATAAGCATTGACTACATTTAAAAAAAACTAAGTCTTATGTCAGAATTATAGCTAATGTTTTATGATATATTAAGCAAATGAATTTATTTTCCAGGTTACCTGGTGTTTCATACAACATTCATGGAAATAAAATGTCTTCTAAATGGGCATGTTGGACGCCTGTAACAAATATTACGCTGTGTAATAACGAAAGATCAAGTACTTCACAAGGAGACACATTTATTCAAGGTGAAACATATACAGTTGATTCTAAAAAAAATTTTTTTACTGATTTCAGAGAGGAAGAGAGAGGGAGGGAGAGATAGAAACATCAATGATGAGAGAGAACCATGGAGCAGCTGCCTCCTGTATGTCCCCCACTGTAGATCAAGTCTGAAATACAGGCATGTGTCCTGACTCTGACCCAGAATCAAACCGGTGACCTCTTGGTTCATAGGTCAACACTCAACCACTGAGCCATACCAGCCCAGCTACAGTTGACTCTTAACACATTTCGTACCGCTCAGGAGTTTTCTCGTGTTTCGCGCGCCATCTGTTAAGGACCGCTCACGAGTGTTCTCGTTTTTCACGCCCATGGAAAAAGGAGCGAATCTAGATACTTATGTAAATTTTGTTTGGTCCTTCTTCATAGAGGAAAATGTTTTACGCAGTACCATACGTTAAAAAAGTACTAGGAACTTTAATTGTTTAATTGTTTTTGTAAATAAAAATGTTATAATTATTGAAAAACAACACCTAAAGTGCATTATGATGATTTAAATAACGTGCAGTTTGCCCAAAAACATGCGGTCCCTAGCTTATGTCTTAGAGATTTCTATGTGGTACGCAATGTGTTAACAACACAGGTTTGAATTGCATGGGTCCATCCATTTATATGGAGATTTTTTTCAATAAATTTTGTAAATGTATTTTCTTTCTCATGATTTTCTTAATATTTTTTCCTCTAGTTTACTAGAGAAAAGAATCTATACTAATAAAAGGGTAATATGCTAATTAGACTAGACATCTTCTGGACGACCTTCCAGACATCCTTCCGGACAAAGCCACTGTGGCGGGGCTGAGGCAGAAGCAGTTAGGGGCGATCAGGCAGGCAGGGGAGCAGTTACGGGAATCAGGCAGGCAGGCAGAGTGATTAGGGGTGATCAGGCAGGCAGGTGAGCGATTAGGAGCCAGTGGTCCCGGGTTGTGAGAGGGATGTCTGACTGTCGGTTTAGGCCCGATCCCGGGGATCGGGCCTAAACTGGCCGTCAGACATCCCCCAAGGAGTCCCAGATTCAAAAGGGTGCAGACCAGGCTGAGGGACACCCTCCCCCCCAGCACAAATTTCGTGCACTGGGCCTCTAGTACATAATACACATTTCATACAAAATATATATAAATTGACTGTTATTATTAAGGCTTCTGGTTATTTAGTTTTGTGAGTCCAAAGTTATACATGGATTTTTGGCTGTGTAGGGGTTGATACCCCTAACCCTGTGTTGTTCAAGGGTCAACTATAGTTTTTTCTGTATATAATAGTAGTTCAGGGGAATATTCATTTCTTGAAATGTCTGACAAATATCTTTGGTTTTAATGAAGGTTATACATTATCAGTTTATTAATTTAACTAGAGGCCTGGTACATGAAATTAGTGCACAGGTAGGGTCCCTAGGCCTGGCCAGTGACCAGGGCCGATCTGTGGGGCGACCGGTGGGGTGATTGGGGCCCCCACTCGCATCCACCTTGGCCTGGCACTGCCCGCTTGCTGGCCCCACCACCGCCAGTTGCCTCTCTCCTCGGGGTGACTGGTGTCTATGGGATGACTAGCAGGACGATCAGGGGGCCCCCACTCACACCTGCCTTGGCTGGCCTGGCACCACCTCCTTGCTAGCCCCCCCCCCCCCCACCCCGCGCAAGCACCTGTCAGGGCCTGCGGATTGGGGGCAGCTCCTGCAGTGAGCGTCTGCCTCCTCGTGGTCAGTGCGTGTCATAGCGACCAGTCGTTCCACCGGTTGTTCTGCCATTGGTTCGATTTGCATATTAGGGTTTTATATAGATAGATAAGGATTAATTTCTCTTTTTCCCACTAGATATTGCTATCAACAAAAATTTTACTAAACAAAAATCATCCTCTTCAGTATCTGATGATAATTCTGAAGAAACAGGAAAGGTGGAATATAAAAAAGAAGTAACGCGGCGTAACAAAATAGATAAAGGAGAAGTAGATGTTTGCAGAAGAATCAATCAACAACTAAATCAATGTTCAAAGCAGAAAAATATTGAAAATACCAAGCAGAGTGATTGGCATATTGAATCTGAAACTACTTTTAAATCAGTTCTCCTAAATAAAACAGTTGAAGAATCTCTCATCTATAGGAAGAAATACATATTGTCAAAAGATGTGAATACTGCTATTTGTGATAAAAGCCCCTCTCCTAGTAAAAATGCAAAGAGTCTTAGGAAATCAAGAAAAAGATTAACATCTGAACTTAATTCCTTGGATTTGAAACCAAAGAAAATGGTGAGCTTTCAGTGTGTTTTATTTCTGCATACCCATAACATACCTACTTAACAACATAAGAAAGAGAAAGAAGCTTGTTTGATTACTGTAAATTTAACATTTGTAAATACCTTGTTGTTTAATACAAACTCAAAGCAAGTGCATCTTGAATTCCTGCATCTCTCCCTAATCCTGGCTCTGATAAATCACATGCCTGTGGGTGCCATAGGCATGCACATAGGAATTGCATGAATGAACCCTGTTTTGGCTCCTTTGTGTGTGTGTGTGAGCCACATATGTAATTTTTCATTTTCTAGTTATATTACAATTTCTATAATACATTTTTAAAGTTTACAGGATAAATTCATTTTATTAATATATACTTTTACTTTTCAATTACAGTTGACATTTGATATTAATATTAGTTTCTGCCTTGTTTCCTCTTATTGGGTCTCCCACTCTGTCCCTTAGATTCTTTTGAACGTGCATATAGAACTGTGTGCCTTTGCCTCTCAAATGGTGCTTACCTTTCTTCTTAATAAATGGTTGTGTTTTGTGATTTTTTTCACTTTAAACTATAAGTATAAAGACTTTCATTCAACATTTATACTTTGCACATAGTAGCATCTGAAGTATTTCTTGCATTATTGCATTAAAGTTTTACAAGGTTCTTCAAGAAAGGATGTAAGTGGGGTGGAAGGTACTATCTTCTTCTATAACCATTGCTCATCCCCATTGGCTGCCCCACTTTCTTCAGATGAATTATCTGTAGAACATCTCTAGGACAATTTTAGGTATTTTGTACCATACTTTGAGACCTATATCTGGGCTCTCTGTTTTCTTTCATTCTATTTGTTTATTCTTTCACCAATACTACACTATACTGATAACTCTATCATTATGCCTTAAAAATAGGGTACTGTCAGTTCTCCAACTTTGTTCTTCTCCTTCAGCATTGTGTTGGCTATTCTGGATCTCTTGCTTCTCCATGTAAACTTGAGAATCATATTGTTGATAACCAAAAAATAACATTCTGAGATTTTGATTGGGATTACATTGAATCTATAAATCAAATTGGAAAGAACTGACCTCTTGACAATATTGAGCCTTTCCATTTATTTTGATGGTTTTTTATTTTTCATCAGAGTCATGTAGTTTTCCTCACATGGATCTTGTGTATATGTTTGTCATATTTATTCTTGATTCCATTTTGGGGGGTGGTAATGTAAATGGAATATAATTTCATATTTCAATTGTTAGTTACTGATGTATAAGAAAGCGATTAGCTTTTATTATTACTTTTATATCCTTTCACCATTTTTATAATTGCTTTTTAGTTCCAGAAATATTTTTGTTGACTGAGATTTTTCTACATAGACAAAAACAGTTTTATTTCTTCCTTCCCTATCTTTTTACTGTGTATATTCTTTGCTTGTCTATTGCCTTAGCTAGGACTTCCAGTATGATGTTGATAGGAGTGTGAGAGCAGACATCCTTATTTCTGATCTTAGTGGAAAAACATCTAGTTTCCATTAAGTATTATGTTTGCTGTATTTTCTTTTTATAGCTGAACTTTATGAAGTAGAAGATGTTCCCCTGTATTCCTGGTTTTCTAAGAGTTATGAATTGATATTGGATTTAGTCAAATGTTTTTTGTGCATCTATTGATGTGATCATGATTTTCTTCATTAGCCTATTAACATGATGGATTACATTAATTTATTTTCAAAAGTTGAATCAGCCTTGCTTATCTGAAATAAATTCCACTTGGCTATGGTAGACAATTCTTTTTATACATTTTTGGATTTGATTGCTAATATTTTATTTAGGATTTTTGCATCTATGTTCATGAGCTGATAATCCTATCTAATAAAGAGGGAATATGCTAATTGACCTTCACACCATCGTAAAGATGGTGGCGCCCACAGCCAATAAGGAGGGAATATGCTAATTCACTGCCCTGCCCTCAAAGATGGAGGCGCCCACTCCCCTCAGCCCCACCGGGGTGGCAGGCGTGCAGCAAGGCTGGGCCCACCCCGTGGGCCTGCCTCCAGAGCCCCTCAGTCCCCTCAGCCCCCCAACCACCCAGGGCTGCCCAAAGCTCAGGTAACCAGAACCAGCCGAGGCTTGCGCTGCCGGCAGTGGCAGCAGCAGAAGTGTGATGGGAGCCTCGCCTTCCCCTGATCACTGGGTCGCCTCCCGCCCCTGAGGGGGCATACCGGGCTGAGGGATACCCCCTCTGGTGCATGAATTTTCATGCACTGGCCCTCTAGTATCTTCATAAAATGAGTTAGGAAGTATTCCCTATGCTTCTGTCTTCTGGAAGATTGTAGAAAATTGTTATACTTCTTAAATGTTTTATAGAACTCACCAATAAACCCACCTGGGCCTGGTGCTTTCTTTTTTGGAAGGTATTAACTATTGATTTAATAGATACAGGCCTAGTCAGGTAATTCTTCTATGAGTTTTATAGAATTTCAAGGAAATCGTCCATTTAATCTAGGTTATCAAATTTGTGGGCATAGAGTTGTCTATAGTATTTCTTTATTATTCTTTTAATGTCCATGTAATCAGTAGTGATAGCCTCTTTTGGTATTGGTAATATCTGTCTTTTACATCTTTCTTTCTTTTTTTCTTAACCTTACTAGAGGCTTGTCAACTTTATTGATCTTGACAAAGAACCAGTTTTTAGTTTCCTTTAGTTTTTTATATGAGTTTTTGTTTTTCTATGGATAGAAACTTTTAAAAAGCAATATCTACAGAGCACTCTCCACAGTTCTTTCTATATGGGAAAGGACTGACCCTGGCTTGTTTTCATGCTCAACAAAGCCCAAGCTACCAAGTCACCTCTGGCTCCCTTTATTTCTCTTTGTGGCTATACATAGAGCCAGATTTTTCTTAATTTTTTCAGCCTTTATTTTCATTTGAAGGTTAACTTACAGAGTTTTTAAGTAACTTATGAATTGTTTCAGAGAGAAAAGTCAAAAGGGAAAACACTTGCTGATGCAGCAGAATCCTTGATAAGCCAAATTAATAAGAGATACAAACCAAATGATGGTATACGGTCTGCAAGAAAATTAAAGGAGTCTTTCATTAACAGGTATGTTCCTAAGTTTTAGACATGAATATCTTTCTGACAGATACAACTAAATTGTTTTACACTGTTTTAAGGTTAGTTTTCAACAAGTTAAAATAATGTAACTTTCTAGGAGAGAACACATAGTAACTTATTTACTTTTAAAAATAGTAGCTGTTTAAATTAGAACTAAATTTGAAATTAGATATTGTAGTATCTGATTACATTTTATAAAATATCAAAAATACCAAATTGATGCAGCATATCATTTTAGAAATTTTTAAGATATAGACATTATAGAAATTTTTCATTGAGTCTAGTGATGCGTAAAATGAAGCATATTTAAATATATTGCTTAAGTAAGAGATCAACCAAAGGACTTATATGCATGCATATGAGCATAATCGATGGACACAAATGGGGAGGGGAGGTGAGGCCATGTGCTGGGGGTTGGGGAAGGCCGGGGAGAGGTCAATGGTGGAAAAAGGAGATTTATGTAATACATTAAACAATAAAGAACTTAAATTAAAAATAGAAAAACAAAAATGAAATTTAAATAAGCTGAAATGAGTTACTTTTATATAGTAAATATGTATTCCTTGTTTATAATCTTTCTGAAGGTTAGTTCTTTTCTTATTACAAAATGTATTTTTATAGGCTGCCAGTTGGTTAATTCACATTTAAATTCATTCCACTCTTATTGTAAGGAATGAAAATTATTATTTTCATGGCAGAACATTCAATTTAAATTGCTTGGCACCTCCTGCTACATAAATGATTCAGCTTAGAATTAAATATTATTGTTGCTATATACTGTGAGTGAAGGTGCAAAAATAGGGTACTAGTGCTATCACATCACAGTGATTTAGATAACATATGGATGTGGACTTAGTGACCCAAATATGTTCTACCTTATATAGAATGCCTTTTATGGAAAACATTCTACTGATATTTAATTGCTTTCTTAATTTTGACAAAACCTTTTTTATAGTGGTTTTTCAAACAAATATGATCTACAGCTCAGCAAGGTGGGTTTCATTTATTTAACTATACTATATATATATGAATATATATATATCATAGAATTTGACTATATATATGATATATATCTATAATATTTGACTGAAAACACTAAAATAGAATAATGGTATGATGGAATTAGATTTAATGTTTTCAGCATATTGATAAAAGGATTAAACAACTAACATGTTTAGTGCAAGTACTCAAAGAAGCCTTCTCTGCTTTTCAAAGAAAATGCTTCTTTTGCATATATGAGCGTGATATTTTTAGTTTTTGGTTCATGATTTAGTATATCTTCTTTCTTAAGGCCACCTGCCAGTTTTCCATTGTTCTATGGCCAGGTTTTGGTTTCCCACCATGAGTGGGTCATTTATAACCTTGAGCTTGTGCAGGTATGACAAAGACAGAGGGGCATTACAGTAGTTTCTGCAGGCCACTATAACAAACATAGCACTGTCTGGTGGAGTGGCTCAGTTGGTTGAGCATCATCCTGTGCACCAAAAGGTTACCGGTTCAATTCCTGATAAGGGCATATACCTGGGCTGTGGTTTGATCCCCAGTTGGGGTGCGTGAGGAAGGCAACCGATCAACGTTCTCTCTCACATCAGTGTTTATCTCTTTCTGTCTCCCTTCCTCTCTTTAAGCATGTCCTTCTGTGAGGATTTTAAAAAATACTATAGATTGGGTGGCTGAAACAACAAATATTTATTTCTCACAGTTCTGAAGGCTGGAAAGTTCAAGATCAAAACACTGGCAGATTTGGTATCTGCTGACTGCCATCTTCTTGCTGCATCCTCACATGGTAGAAGGGCATGATTTAGTATATCTTTGTCTCCATTTTTTTCTAGCTAATCCTATCTGAAAGATTAAAGTTGGTGATACGTGGGCAGGCTAAATAGCTATCTCAGATGGTGAATAAAGAAAAATTGAATTTATTTCAGGAAAGGGGGATAGGGGATGGGGATAGCCAAAGGGAAGGACTACATAGCACTGAGTCAAAAGGGTATTGGTTCCATGATGGCAGCAAAAATATACCTAGGACAGTGAAACAAGGAAGGGCATAGAAGAAGCAACAGGAAAGCCTAGGCTGGGCTGCTTTGGCTCACTGAGAAGTCAGAGGGAAGGGGCCTTGGACACAGGTTCAGGGGGTTAACCCTGAATGAGTTGCCTCTGCCCATTGCTCTCCTGGTTTCAAGTCTCATGGGATCCCTTAGAGGTTAGGGAATATGTTCCTGAGGAGGAAAGGAAGGGGAACGGGAATGGTAAGGGCATGCTCCTGGGAGGGAGAGTACATGCTGGGTCCTTTGTCTTGAGCCAATTTATCTCTCTCTCTTGCAGGTGGAAATCTTAGGGGAGGTCTCAGGGGAGTATCTCCATAGAATATTCATCAGTTTTCCAGGTGTGCTCTTTCTGGGTTGTGGTCTCCACTGATTGGTTGGTGCCAGGGCAGGGGATCATTAGTCAATGTAACCAGTCCAGGGGCAGCCATGGCAGCACCACTTGTCTTGTTTGCTGCTTTTCTGGACCTGGAGATGAAATATAACTGAGGCCTAGATGTTATCTTTAGGGAGGAAAAGGTCAGGGGTTCTAAACTGCATACCTGGTGATATGCTAAGGGAGTATAGGTTACCCTGGGGACAAGGTTCTTGTTTTCCCAGTTTTGCCCCTTGCTAGGCATCCGGGCTTTCTGCCCTGGTGAGTTTCTGTATCTGGCCCATCATCCTTGCTCTACTCATGTCTGCCTAATACTATCTTCCCTCATAAGTAGATCCTCCTTAAACCCTTATTTTTGTTAACAATGTTTATTATTCACCCAGGCTTAAAATATCAATTATCTTTTATTTCCTCACAATTACTTTCTCTCTCAACTTAATTTCAAGTTTTGAGGTTTACATTTTGTAATTTCCTCTTGAATCTTCCCTCTCCTACCTATTCCAGCTGCTGTTTTTCTAGTTTGTGTTCTAAATTTCTAATCCCTAGATTGCTACAATAGCCTTTATGTAAGTCTTAATGCCGCTAGTATTTCTTTGTGCCAATCCATTCAATACCAGCTATTTTCTTTCTAAATCGCACCTCACTCGTGTCATTCTCTTGTTCAGAACCTTTCTTGGATCCCTGTTGCTTATAGAAGTAAGCATGGAGACTTAGTCTGGCTCCCTAGTGCCTTTCAAAGTCAGTCTTGTTTCTTAATATTAGTTTCCTAGGGAAACTAATAATCTGAAACATAACTTCAGATTCCCGAAGTGTTTATTCTCTTTTTCTTCCACCTTTGGAAAGAACTTGGAACTGACTCAGCAGGTTCCCACCTTCTTTTCTGATTGTCAAAACTTTATTCTTCTTTGTAAGACTTACTTTAGCAGTGGTTCTCAACCTTCCTAATGCCGCGACCCTTTAATATAATTCCTCATGTTGATTTCATTGTCACAAATTGAACATAATTAAAGCATAGTGATTTATCACAAAAACAATATGTAATTATATATGTGTTTTCCGATGGTCTTAGGCGACCCCTGTGAAAGGGTCGTTCGACCCCCAAAGGGGTCACAACCCACAGGTTGAGAACCGCTGCTTTAAAGTCTGCCTTCTTTACAAAAACTTTCCAAGATGTCCTGACTCAGAATCCATAATGCACAAGAATTCTGAATCTGCACAATTATTTTGGTACCTTTTGATGTCTTCTTCACTAGTGCAAATTTTTATATCACTTCTGTCTTTTAGGAGAGTGTAACTGTTTAATATCATCTTTGTATCCTGTATAACATCTTTGCTCATTTTTGTATCCTCTTTAATATCTTTTCTCATTTTTTGTATCTTCTGTAATACCTAGCACACACTGGCATGCAATAGATGAAATGAACAAGTGTAACTGAATAGTAGTAAAAATCATATTGAAAAGGGTAAGTCAGTTAAAGTAATAATCTTCCCAAAAATATATACACACACACTTTGAATAATTCTGAAGGCAGTGTTTATTAAAATACATTTCATTTCAAAATTGAGCTATCAACTCTTAAAGTGTGCATACCTTTTTTTTGGGGGGACCCCTTATTGAGAGAAAAATTTTTTGGAATTAAGGCAAACCTATTTAAAGCCAGCTTAAGAAATAATAAAATTGAAGATGAATTACAACTAAAATGAATATTTTCATTTTAGTATTTCTGACTTACTAAATATTATATTAGACGTCTGATTATTTCAGATTAGTAATCATTTAGTGACATTAATTATTTGTGTACCTAATAATCTACACTAATAAAAGACAAACATGCAAATTGATCATACCTTTGCAACGCCTTAAGCCACGCCCACCAGCCAATTAGAGTGACTATATGCAAATTGACCCAACCAAGATAGCTGCCAGCAGCCACAGAGCTGGAGCAAGCAGGAGGCTTGGTTGCCCCAATGATGGAGGAAGCCAAACTTCCCGCCTGCCGCGGTGGCTCTGAGCTCCACTCAAAGCAACAAAGTTTCAATTATAGAAGATAAATAAACCTCAGATACCTGCTTTCAGACAGCCGTGGCCACGGAGCTGGAGCAAGCAGGAGGCTTCCCTCCTGCCCACCCTAGCCGGCTCTGAGCTCCTCTCAAGGCTACAAAGTTTCAATTATAGAAGGTAAATAAATCCCAGAATAAAAGAAAAAAAAGAGAAAAAGGAGAGGCTGGGAGCTTCCATCGCTGGGGGGCTTGGCCAGCCTGAAAACAGCCATCAGCCCCTCACCCACACTGGCCAGGCACCCCAGCAGGACCCCCACCCTGATCCAGGACAGCCTTCAGGGCAAACCAGCCAGCCCCCACCCATGCACCAGGCCTCTAGCCTATATAATAAAAGGGTAATATGCAAACTGACCCTAACAGCAGAACAACTGGGAATGACTGGTCACTATGACCCCCCACCCTAAAGGGGGCAGACACTCAATGCAGGAGCTGCCCCCTGGTGGTCAGTGCGCTCCCACAGGGGGAGCTCTGCTCAGCCACAAGCCAGGCTGATGGCTGCCAGTACAGCAGTGGTGGTGGGAGCCTCTCCCGCCTCCTCAGCAGCACTAAGGATGTCCAACTGCAGCTTAGGCCTGCTTCCCGCTGGCAAGTGGATATCCCCTGAGGGCTGCCGGGTTGCCAGAGGGATGTCTGACTGCCAGCTTGGGCCCAATCCCCCAGGGAGCAGGCCTAAGCCAGCAGGTGGATACCCTCTGAGGGGTCCCAGACTGCAAGAGGGCATAGGCCGGGCTGAGGAACACCCCCACCCCCAGTGCACAAATTTTTGTGCACCGGGCCTCTAGTAGTTAAATCTACACTAATAAAAGAGAAACATGGTAATTAGCGTACGACCGCTACCCTTCCCATTGGCTAATCAGCATATCCTTATGCAAATTAACTGTCAGCCAAGATGGTGGCCGGCAGCCAGGCAGCTGGAAGCGAACATGAGGCTTGCTTGCTCCAGTGACTGCAGACTCCAACGTTCCCCGCCTGACTTGCCGGCCTCTGAGCTGCAACTCTAAGAAACTTTGTAACACATATAGAAGCTAAACAAAACCCCAGAAACCAGCTTTCAGCCAGCCGGGTTCTCAGAACTGGAGTTATACATTGTTTCGATTATAGAACGCAATCAGCAGCGGAAGCCTCAGAGCTAGAGCCAGAGCTAAAGCTGGCCCAGAATAAAATTTAAAAAAAAAAAGGAGCGGTTGGGAGCTTCAGTCAACAACCGCCAGCCTGAAAGCAGCCCTCAGCTCCTCACCCAGACTGGCCAGGCACCCCAGTGGGGACCCCCACCCTGAAGGGTGTGTGACCAGCTGCAAACAGCCATCATCCCCTCATCCAGGCTGGCCAGGCACCCCAGTGGGGACCCCCACCCTGATCCAGGACACCCTTCAGGGCAAACCAGCCGGCCCCCAGGCCTCTATTCTATATAGTAAAAGGGTAATATGCCTCCCAACACCGGGATCAGCGGAGCCGCGAGGCCTCCTGGCACCGGATCAGCGTGACAGGGGGCAGCGCCCAAACCCCCTGATCGCCCTGCAGCTCTGTGTGTGACAGGGTGCGGCGCCCCAACTCCCCCCCCCCCACAGGCCCTGCTCTGTGTGTGACAGGGTAGAACCATAACCTCCCCATCGGCCCTGCCCTGAGTGTGACAGTGGCGGCGCCCCAACCCCCTGATCCGCCCTGCTCTGTGTGTGACAGGGGGCGGTGCCCTAACTCCCCTATCAGCCCTACTCTGTGCGTGACAGGGGGGAGCTCCCCAACCTCCTGATGGGCCCTGCTCTGTGCATGACAGGGGGGAGCTCCCCAACCCCCTGATCGACCCTGCTCTGTGCATGACAGGTGGCAGCGCCCAACCCCTTGATGGGCCCTGCTCTGTGAGTGACAGGGGGCAGCGCCCCAACCCCCTGATTGGCCCTGCTCTGTGCGTGACAGGGGATGGTGCCGCAACCTCCCCATCGACCCTGCCTTGAGTGTGACAGGGGGCGGTGCCCCAACCCCCCAATCGGCCCTACCCTGAGCGTGACTGAGGGTGGCATCACAACCTCCCAATCCACCCTGCTCTGTGCATGACAGGGGGCGGCGCCCCAACTCCCCAATCAGCCCTGCTCTGAGCCCGACCAGGGGCTGCACCTAGGGATTGGGCCTGCCCTCTGCCACCCAGGAGCAGGCCTAAGCCAGCAGGTCGTTATCTCCTGAGGGGTCCCAGACTGCGAGAGGGCACAGGCCGGGCTGAGGGACCCCCCTCCCCCCTGAGTGCACAAATTTTTGTGCACCAGGCCTCTAGTATTTTAATAAAATAATTTTATTTAAAAAAAATTTTATAGCAACAGTGGAAATTTATTAAAGAACAAGTACAGACTCCCACATAGTGAGGGGGAAGAGTCCCACTGACTTCCTGTTTCCATAGTTTATAAAGGCTGTAATTCCTGTGTCCTAATATCCCCTCTGATTGGTCAATATTCCCTTTCAAATTGGTTGCTATAGTGACTCCTGAGGCCCCCCTTTTTCATTGTCCTCCTATTCCTTCTGGGCTTTCTTCCTTCTTTATTTTGTAAATATAGACCTTTTTTGGCTACTTCCAATTTCCTTGTCTTATGGAAATATACCTGTTGTTGTTTCCTTGTCTTATGGAATTTTACTTAATTACTTTTCTGCCCTCACTAGTTTTTGATCAGGTTGAATACATTTTGAACAGTCGTCTATAGGAATAATCTCACACATATTTTTCCCTAAGAGCCCTAGTTGATTGATAAAATTTTGAGCCTTACACTTGAGATTCTACATAAACCTTAGCCTGTCCCAAAGATTTTTCTATTGAAGAATTTAAAGCAAATCAGTATTTAAAAAGTGCTTTGTGTGTTATGTGTGATTCTAGAATCACTAAAATTCAGCTTGTGGAATACCAGAGAGGTCATTTTATCTAAGTTCAACAAGATCTTATATTTTGTATTTGCTTTTCAATACTTTCTATTATATTTTTAGTTAATCCTGAAGTCTTCAGTATTTTTAAAATATGTTTTTATTGACTTTAGAGAGAAAGGAAGAAGGAGAGAAAGAGGAACATCAATGATGAGAATCATTGATTGGCTGCCTCCTGCACACCCTCTCCTGGGGATTAAGCCCACAACCCAGGCATATGCCTTGACTGGGAATCAAACCCTGACCTCCTGGTTCATAGGTCAATGCTCAATGACTGAGCCACGCCAGCTGGGCAGTTTTCAGTATTTTTAAGTATGGATATTTAATGCTTTTATTTAATTCACATTAGAGAAACTGTTACAAATGTAAAATTTATATTAGTGGAAAAACAACTAGAAAGTATATGAAAATTTAATTGCACATGTTCTTTATTTGCCAAGTATAGTAATATGCAAGTTTGAATAGTTTTATGTAAACTTTTGTATTTAGGAAAAGGGTCAGAAAAAAAGTTATAGACAACTGAAGACTACTTTTGTTAATGTTACTTCTGAACGTTCATTGTAAGTAATTTTTCATAAATTTTATAAATTGTTTTATATTTGAAGAAAACAAGTATTATATAATGGAGTTAATATTTCTCTTCATTTTTACAGGAATGATGTTTACAATTTTAAATTGAATGGAGCTGATGAGCCTGTTATAAAACTTGGGGTAAGCTAGAAGTCTGTAGTTATTTTGTATTTATTCAGTATTTATTTTGTAACTATGATGCAGTTATTAGCGTGTATATTTTATTTCCATCCTCATATAGATGTTGTCCCAATTATGCCCCAATTAATTGATTATCTGTCTAGACTTAGTGGGACAAACGCAGATGACCAGTAGTCAGCAATAACGGCCTATCCTCTGGTACTTCAATGTCTAGACAGTTGAGCCAAACTGGAACACATGAACACACAAGACAGAATTAGTATGCAGTCACACAAGGTTTATTTACCTATTCTTAGTAGTCTTAGGCTCCAGCAAAGGCCACCCGGTGATGCACAACGAAAGATGGACGAGGAAGATGTAGACAGACAGGTGGCCACAGTTGGTTCAGGCTCACACAGCAGAGCAGTCAATCAGGGGCTTGTCTCACAGTGACGTGGAGTCCTCCTTTCATCAGGCAGGAGATGTTCACTGGAGAAAAATCTGTTGCTTGTATAGTCGGTGGTAAACAACTTGTGTCTTATTACTGTGAGCCAGACGGTGTGCCTTGTGCTAGGAGCAGGGTGTTTATGCTTTAAGGGCTTTAGGGCATTCACATCAAGATAGTGGGGTGTTCACCACATTTGGAAGTTACAGAGTATTGGGGTCTTCATACAGCAAAAATTTCACACATTAATTATTTCACACAATAATTATTTCTACACATTAGAGGAGTTTCCTTATGACCATAACGTTATTATAACATATGTGCTTTAAAATATTTTAAAATATATATTCTATTTATTTTTATTAAATTTATTGGAGTAACATTAGTTAATAACGTGAATTTAAGTGTAAAACTTTGTAAGAAGACATATATATACTCCATTGTGTGCTCACTACCCGAAATTCAGTCTCTTTCCAAACATTTTTAAATATTTTAAAATTTGTTTGGTATCTACCTAGCTATATTTAGTTTCCTTTCAAGTCCTTCGCATTGAAGTAGAGAAAAATGAGTAATTGGGACATGGAGGAACTCAGACTACTTCATCAAGAAAATCACTTTTCTTATAGATACAATAATTTAAAATATTTACAATTGGCTTGAAAATTTAAAACAGTTACTCTTTATTTTATTTTTAGTATATTTTACAGTTCTAGCTTTCTAAACTTAATTTTGTTGTCACATCTTAAGACTATATGAAGTGATAGAAACTAGATTTTGTGTTTATTTCTTTTAGTTTTTGTTTACCTTATTTTGACACTAAGAAAAAAAAATTAATGCTTACTCACAATATAGATCCAGGAATTTCAAGCTACAGCTAGAGAAGCCTGTATGGATAATTCAATAAAATTGTAAGTGTTTTATTATAATTAGTTGAATCATATTAAAATACACTTGTCTCAATTGTTCTTTTTCTTAAACATTTCCTTCCTGTTTATCTGAGAGTTTTTAATATATGAAATACTGTCATGATTACTCCCATTATTATCCTATTATTTCAGCATTTATAGTTGATCCTTGAACAACATGGGGGTTAGGAGCACCAACCCCCTATGTAGTTAAAAATTTGAGTATAGCTTTTGACTCCCCCAAAACTTAATTACTAATACCGTACTGTTGACCCAGAAGCCTTGCTGATAACATAAACAGTTGGTAACACATACTGTGTATGTTGTATGTGTTATATACAGTATTCTTACAGTAAAGTAAGCTAGAGAAAAGAAAATGTAAAGAAAATCATAAGGAAGAGAAAATACATTTGCAGTAGTTATTGAAAATAATCTGTGTATAAAGGAATCTGCACAATTCAAATCCTGTGTTTTTTAACAGTCAACTATATTTCTGAAGTTAATAATGCAGATTCTGTGCACTTTTTATATTATTTTTTTATTGATTTCAGAGAAGAAGTGAGAGGGGGAGGGAGAGAGAGATAGAAACATCAATGATGAGAGAGAATCATTGATCAGCTGCCTCCTGCACACCCCTACTGGGGATCGAGCCCACAACCCTGGGCATGTGCCCTTGACCGGAATCAAACCCGGGACCCTTCAGTCCTCAGGCCAACACTCTATCCACTGAACCAAACCGGCTAGTAGTACTTTCATCTAATCTTGTAATTTTATAATTAAGTGAGGTCAGAGAGGAAACGTCACTTGGCTAGAATTATATAAGTGAATTAGTAAAGAGTACGGCTGAAAATCCAGATCTAACTGTTCAATGCATGCTACCTTAAGAAAAAAGCACTTAAGATTAATTAAAATTAATGTATATTTTTGTTTAAGGGTTGGTTTAAGGAATCATGATGAACTCGAACCTTCTCTCAAAACCAAAGATAAAAGAGTAAGTTATAATATCCTCATATTAAAACCAGTATTTCTTTTAATAATTTTCCAATACCAAAGATTGTCACAGAACTGGAAAACATAAACAATTAGATCTTTTTTTCCTCAGAGCTTATCCATGTTCCCAATTTGACTTTTCTTAATGGTCTCTGAGCTACTGTGATCATCGAGTAATAGATGTGACAACTTTAGTTCCTTTCTTTGATGGTAATAGGTTGTGTCTCTATGGAAGCAAGCTGATGTGATTTAGCTTTTAATTAACAACAACACAGAAAACAAAATACAAATCTCTGTTCTGGATTTTCTCATGACTTCTTGCATAAGTCCTTAATGCCAGGTAGATTAGTTTGCTAAAAACATGAGAAGTTAGTTTTTCTGTTTGTTGTCTTGTTTGTGGATTTTTTTTTTTTTTGGCTTAACTTACTTTGGATGCCATATAAGACACATTTCTTCATCTATTACAAGTATTCTTTTTTTTAAATAGGTAACAAGTCATAAAAATAAAAACCTCTTTAGTGATACTGACACAGAATACAGCTGTGATGACGGCAAGACTGACATTAGCTGGCTAAGAGAATCAAAATCGAAACCACAGCTAATAGGATATAGCAGAAATAAAAGTGTGAAGAAGAAAGAGAAAAGTGGGAAATCAAGTAAGAAATCACTTTATAGAGAAATGTTGCAAATAATTTTACTATTTCAGCTATATAAAATGCTCTGTTGGTAGCTAAGTATATTTTTATATGTGGATAGTATTTTTTATTACACACCCTTATGAATAGAAAAAAGAGTGAAAGCAAATACACAAACACTACAGTGGTTTTGCTTTTTGTTTTATTACTTTTGTAACATGGTTATATTTAAATTGCTTTTTTTAAATGGGATCTTTAGGGACATAAAATATGATTTATCATGATCTTGGGTTCATGACATACTGTTACCATGTATCTGTTCTTGGCCTACTGTTATTCAGTTATTGGGTATTTATTGTGAATAATTATATTAAGTACTCATGAACCCAGCACCCTAAATAAAATCAAAGCTTGGACAACATCCCCATTCCCTGCCATACCCAACACACATAAGTTTTAGGAACTGATATAGATGCAGCAAATATATATTGAAAGGAAAACAATTTTTTTGTAGAAATATTTTTCCCAAATTTTCATAGAATGTTTTGCTAGCATATATATAGCTTCTGCTTTCTCTAGTAAATCTCCTGAAGTAGTTGGATAAGTTTGAGGTATGTGTTTTGGGCTAGACATAATGACCATTTTCATTGTTTAACATCAATTTTAATGTTTACTAAAACGCAAAGACTTGATATATTCCGTTTTTAATAGAAGACAACATAACTAAGCTGTTAAATTTATATTTATTTTAAGGGAATCAGCTTTTTTAATTTAAATCATTTTTTTCAATTACATTTGACATACAATATTATATTAGTTTCACATGTATATCCTAGTGATTGACGTTATATAACTTATTAAATGATCATCCTGATAAATTTTTTTAAATTAAATCTTTATTGTTCAGATTATTACATTTGTTCCTCTTTTTCCCCCCCCCCATAACTCCCCCCCTTCCAGCTCCCACCCCACCCTCCGCCCTCACTCCCCACCCACTGTCATCCATAGGTGCATGATTTTTGTCCAGTCTCTTCCCGCTTTTCCCACACCCCTTTTCCCCCCAAGAATAGTCAGTCCATTCCCTTTCTATGTCCCTGATTCTATTATAATCACCAGTTCATTCTGTACATCAGGTTATTTATTCACTTGATTCTTAGATTCACTTGTTGATAGATGCATATTTGTTGTTCATAATTTGTATCTTTACCTTTTTCTTCTTCTTCCTCTTCTTAAAGGATACCTTTCAGCATTTCATATAATACTGGTTTGGTGGTGATGAACTCCTTTAGCTTTTCCTTATCTGTGAAGCTCTTTATCTGACCTTCAATTCTGAATGATAGCTTTGCTGGATAAAGTAATCTTGGTTGTAGGTTCTTGCTATTGATGACTTTGAATATTTCTTGCCACTCCCTTCTGGCCTGCAAAGTTTCTGTTGAGAAATCAGCTGACAGTCGTATGGGTATTCCCTTGTAGGTAACTGAGTTTCTTTCTCTTGCTGCTTTTAAGATTCTCTCTTTGTCTTTTGCTCTTGGCATTTTAATGATGATGTGTCTTGGTGTGGTCCTCTTTGGATTCCTTTTGTTTGGGGTTCTCTGCGCTTCCTGGACCTGTAAGTCTATTTCTTTCACCAGCTGGGGGAAGTTTTCTGTCATTATTTCTTCAAATAGGTTTTCAATATCTTGCTCTCTCTCCTCTTCTGGTACCCCTGATGTTGGTACGTTTGAAGCTGTCCCAGAGGCTCCTTACACTATCTTCGTATTTTTGGATTCTTTTTTCATTTTGCTTTTCCGGTTGGGTGTTTCTCGCTTCTTCGCATTTCAAATCTTTGACTTGATTCTTGCACTCCTCTGGTCTGCTGTTGGGAGTCTGTATAATATTCTTTATTTCAGTCAGTGTATGCTTACTTTCTAGATGGTCCTTTATCATACCATCGAGGGTCTCATTAGATTTCCTGTACATCTCATCAAGTTTATTGACAGACTCTAGAAGCCTCTTGAGAGACCTCAAAAGTGTGGTTCTGAACTCAATATCCTCCCTTGATAGTTTTGTCCTGTTTCTTTGTCTCCGCATTTTTTATGCTTTCTTGGTACACCCCCTAGTGGTCTTTGTGCGCAGTCTTGTTGTAGTTAAGCCTTGATTGTTGTAGTTAATACTAGAGGGATTTGACCTCCAGGCCGACTGGCTGTGATAATCAGCTGTGTCTGCAGTGGAAGAACTTGTGTCCTCTAGGGAGGTGCTAATCTAGCCTTTGCCTGAGGCTATCCGGCAAATGCCTCTGTGCAGGGCTTGGGTGGGGCGGGTCCCATGGGATCAACAGGGTGGAGGAGGGAGCAGTTATGGCTGATCTCAGTCCGTCCCCAGGGGCTCTGCCTCTCTGTCCCAGCAACCGCTGCAAACCTTGGAGGGATCATAGCCAGACAGTCCTGCTTCTCCCGTTTGAGTCTGGGTCCCTAGAGACTCGCCCAGATCTGGAGCTCAGAGTCTGAGGCTCCCTCTGGATTGAAACAGACAACCACGCCCTCAGCCACCAGCCCGCGCTGCGCGCACTCCGCACCTTAGTATTTTACTTCAGCACTGCGTCTCCTCTGATTCACGGTTCCTCCTAGTTGTAGAACTTCCACTCAGCCAGCCTTCCTGTGGTTCTGGATGATGTCCGTTCCGTCTTTTAGTTGTATTTTTGAAGTGGTTGTTCGAGGCAGCAAACTTCGGCGTTAACCTATGCCACCATCTTGGTTTCTCCTATCATCATCCTGATAAATTTAGTACCCACCTGACACCATACATAGTTATTAGAATATTATTGACTATATTCCCTATGCTATATTTTACAAGCCCATCACTATTCTGTAACAACCAATTTGTACCTCTGAATCCCTTCATTTTTTTACCCATCCCAACTCCCTTCCCATCTGGCAACCATCAAAATGTTCTCTGTATCTATCAGTCTGTTTGTGTTCTGCTTCTTTATTTTGATTTTAGATTCATTTGTTGATATATATGCATTTGTTGCCATATTATTGTTCATATTTTTTTTATTTACTCTTCTACTTCTTTAAAAATACCCTTTAACATTTCACGTAATATTGGTTTGGGGTAAATTCCTATAGCTTTTCCTTGTCTGGGAGACTCTACATATGTCCTTCAATTCTAAATGATAGCTTTCCTGGATAGAGTAGCCTTAGTGGTAAGTCCTTGCTCTTCATCACTTTGAATATTTCTTGTCAATCCCTTCTTGCCTGCAAAGTTTTTGTTGAGAAATCAGCTGACAGTCTTATTGGAGCTTCTTTGTAGGAAACTAACTGCTTTTCTCTTGCTGCTCTTAAGATTTTTTGTCTTTAAACTTTTGCATTTTAATTATGATGTGTCTTGGTGTGGGCCTCTTTGGATACATCTTATTTGGTACACTATGAGCTTCCTGTACTTGTATGAATATTTCCTTCACCAGGTAAGGGAAGTTTTCTGTCATTTTTTTTCAAATAGGTTTTCAACTTCTTGCTCACTCTCTTCTCCTTCCAGCACTACCATGATGCAAATGTTGGTACCCTTGAAATTGTCCCAGAGGCTCCTACATCTTTTTATATTCTTTTTTCTGGGAGTCAGCTTTTATTTTATTTCAGGATAAAAATAACCAGTAGCAACCTGTGAGGTGGGAGAAGAGGTAATGGCTTAAAAAGAAATAAAAATAGAGATATGGAAATGAACTTTGTCATGTATTTAGATATGAGGCTGATTTTTGAAAACAGATGAGAGGCCAGTCATATGCACAAGGAAGAGAAGCAGCAGGATTATCATAAAAAAGAGACAGAAGTATGAAGTAGCTTAGTGTGCTTAGAGGATGCAGTATTGCAGTAATTAGAATGTAGATCAAATTTGTGGGAAAATGTTCAAAGATGTGGCTAGATCTAGTCATAGTTAGTGGACTTTGAAGCATTGGAGAAACATAAGATTCACATGTTCTCAGGGAACTTACAGTCTAGTGGGAAGATGTATAAATAAAGACAAAGTGGAAGATTAGATATCTTGGGAGACATGAAAGGTTAGAATATTGTAGTCAGTAATTACTTTTAAAGTTGAACTTCTGAGTGAATTGTTTTGTGCCCTTGACTGGAATCAAACTAGGGACCTTTTAGTCCGCAGGCCAATGCTCTGTCCATGAGCCAAACCATCTAGGGCAACATTAACACTCTTGATGGTCTCTTTATGTTTTAAAATTGTGTTAATCATTGATTTCACCAGCAACAAAAACATTCTCTCCTTTGTTGCCCAATAGATGCTTTTTGTCAGGGGTTATCAGGTTGAAAATTGAAATTTGGGTCGACAACTGAGACATTTTTTCTGTGAAAAATTAGGTGGAGAACCACACTGTTCTAGATGGGAGACGTTTGAGAAATGAGGTCTGACTGACTGTAGATTGTCAATATGTTGAATCTACTTATATGTATTCTTTTATGCGATCCTCCACATTCCCTCTGCTGAAGGACTGAATGATAAGTCAATATGTCTGAGCTGTCTTATTGCCAAGACTGGGAATCTTCCTTCCAGAACTTCATTGCTTGCTTTGCTTGGATAATCCCACTTCTTAGACTTCAAAGAATATTCAGGAAATTGAAACTGTGCTTGAAAGGAAAAAGGGAATAGCGTCTAAAGCTACTCTCAAGAATGTGAATAAATCTCAGAAACAGAATGAGTGAAAAATAAAGCAAGTCATAGAATATTACATAAAACATAACTATTTTATAAAGTTAATTGTATTGATTAGGGATACATATTTGTGAATTAAAACCTTTTTTGAGACAAATGAATGAGAAACACAGATTTCAGGATAGTGATTACCCTTTAGCAGAGGGAATGTAGAGGATCACATAAAAAATACATATAAGTAGATTCAACATATTGACAATCTACAGTCAAACAGTCAAACCTCATTTCTTGAGCATCTCCCATCTCAAACAGTGTGGTTCTCCACCAAGTCGTTCACAGAAATAATGTCTCTGTTGTCGACAAAACTTCAGTTTTCAACCTGATAACCCTTTCATGCTGATACTTCAGCATGACAAAAAGCATCTCTCAGGCAACAAAGGAGGGAATGTTTTTGTTGCTGGTGAATACAATGATTAACACAATTTTAAAACATAAAGAGACCATCAGAAGTGTTAATGTTGCTCTAGTTGGTTTGGCTTAGTGGGTAGAGCCTTGGCCTGCAGACTAAAGGGTCCCTGGTTTGATTCCAGTCAAGTGCACATGCCCGGGTTGTGGGCTTGATCCCCAGTAGGAGGTGTGCAGAAGACAGCCAATCCACGGTTCTCTCATCATTGAAGTTTTTATCGCTCCCTCTCCCGTCCTCTCTGAAATCAATAAAAAATAAAAAAAAAAGAATAAAGACCACAGATCAGCAATTAAAAAAAAAGAGTATTAATGTTGATAAGGATGTGAAAGTGCTCATAAAACAACAATCCTGGGCAATTGAATAGGTAGAAGAACTGTTGTTGATTGGATAAAGGAAAAGCAGTTAGCCTGTGATAGCATTTCAGAGGCAGTGATATATTTAAAATTCATGTAAGGCTAGTAGAGGGTGGTTCGATAAATTTAAGAAGTGTTTATAGATGACACAGTACATTACACATTGTATTATATATAAGAAATCTACACTAATAAAAGACAAACATGCAAATTGACCATACCTTCGCTATGCCTTAAGCCACGCCCACCAGCCAATCAGAGCGACTATATGCAAATTGACCCAACCAAGATGGCGGCCGGCAGCCACAGAGCTGGAGCAAGCAGGAGGCTTTGTTGCCCCAGTGATGGGGAAGCCAAGCTTCCCGCCTGCCGCGGCCAGCTCTGAGCTCCATTCAAGGCAACAAAGTTTCAATTATAGAAGATAAATAAACCCCAGATACCTGCTTTCGCTGGCCGTGGCCACGGAGCTGGAGCAAGCAGGAGACTTGGGTTGCCCCTGGCAATGGAGGAAGCCAAGCTTCCAGCCCGCCCTGGCTGGCTCTGAACTCCACTCAAGGCTACAAAGTTTCAATTATAGAAAGTAAATAAATCCCAAAATTTAAAAAGAAAAAGAAAAAAAGGAGAGGCTGGGAGCTTCCGTTGCCGGGGGGCTTGGCCAGCCTGAAAATGGCCATCAGCCCCTCACCCAGACTGGCCAGGCACCCCAGTGGACCCCCCACCCTAAAGGGGGTGTGGCCAGCCTGAAAACAGCCATCAGCCCCTCACCCAGGCTGGCCAAACCTCCATGGGGTGAGGGCCCCCACTGGGGGGGGGGGCTTGACCAGCCTGCAAACAGCCATCAGCCCCTCACCCAGGCTTGCCAGGCACCCCAGCGGGACCCCCACCCTGATCCAGGACAGCCTTCAGGGCAAACCAGCCAGCCCCCACCCATGCACCAGGCCTCTGTCCTATATAATAAAAGGGTAATATGCAAATTGACCCTAACAGCAGAACAACTGGGAATGACTGGTCACTATGACACACACTGACCACCAGGGGGCAGATGCTCAATGCAGGAGCTGTCCCTTGGTGGTCAGTGGGCTCCCACATGGGGAGCTCTCCTCAGCCAGAAGCCAGGATGATGGCTGCTAGCACAGCAGTGGTGGCGGGAGCCTCTCCCGCCTCCTCAGCAGCACTAAGGATGTCTGACTGCAGCTTAGGTCTGCTCCCTGCTGGTAAGTGGACATCCCCCGAGGACTGCCGGGCTGCCAGAGGTATGTCTGACTGCCAGCTTGGACCCGATCCCTCAGGGAGTGGGCCTAAGCCAGCAGGTGGACATCCTCCAAGGGGTCCCAGACTGCAAGAGAGTATAGGCCGGGCTGAGAGACCCCCCGAGTGCACAAATTTTTGTGCACCGGGCCTCTAGTCTATATATATATAAAAGCCTAAGCAACTGGAACGACCGGTTGCTGTGACGCACACTGACCACCAGGTGCAGATGCTCAATGCAGGAGCAGACTCCTGGTGTTCAGTGCGCTCCCACAGCCAACCACCCCCAGCTGGCCAACCTCCTGTGGTCCCTCCCCACCAGCCGGCAGGCCCTGATCACTTGATTAGGGCCGGCCCCCAGGGTTGGAAAGAAGAATTGGGGATGGGTAGCAGTAGACATGGCCCCTTTCCCAGGTGGGCTAAGGGCTGGCTTCCTCCTCGGGGCCGGCAGCCAACCTCCCATGCCTCATCCCTCCTTCTGGCCAGCAGGCCCTGATCAGCATGCCGCCCGCCCGCTGTGGTGGTGGCGCGGCGGTGAGGAAAGGAGGAGGGGGGGAGGTGGGGTACTACACGGTGGTGGGGTGCCAATGATGACGGCAGTGGCCGCGTCTGGTGTCTGTTCCTTCCACACCCCGCCCGGCAACCATCGCTCCCTCTCCAGCCGGGCCCTGATCGACCTGGCCCCAATTGGACCTGATCACTGGCCAGGCCTATGGACCCCACCCATGCATGAATTTTGTGCACTGGGCCTCTAGTGTTAAATAAAATGGAATCATTTGGGGGTCTGGAACAGATTAATTCAATTTACCTTATTTCTAATGGGAAAAAATGATTCAGTGTTTGAACAAATGATTCAGTGCTTCTCGAACAGCCTTCCAGAACGCATTAAGTTTGAGAATCGAGGTTCCACTGTAGTTCCTAAACTGAATAGTAGCATCATGGATGTTAACTTTATAACTTATGTTACATATTCTCTTGTATGTTTAAAAAGTTTTATAATATAAAGGAGAAGGGAAATGCCAGTTTTTAACCATTTGAAAAATTTAACCTTATTTTCTTGAATTGCAGGACCATCTTTGGAAAGGGAACAACCAAGATCTAAAATGGTAAAACTTGCAAGTTTGTGTTCAAACATCCCTTTAAAATCATTTTTCTCTTTAGCATGAAAAAAAATTCATGTGTCATCACATAATTTTATCCTTATCAGTCACTTGTTTCTCATAATTGTGTCAGTCTTTGCACCCTTACTTCCTACCTTCTGCCTTTTTAAACATGTTAGCCTGTTTTAGGTCTATTTTATTCTGTGGTGAAAGGTATTTTTGACATCTCTTTTTTTCTCTCTCTTTTTTACTTAAGTTAGGTAATATAAATCAGGCCTTTCAAACCTTTAATGACAGGGATAAAAAGGCAATAGAGAATATATTTGGAATGGAAATGTAAAATCCAGTCTTTTTAAAATATATAACTAGGAGTTTGTGCTTCTTAATCTTTATCCCCTTTGTCCTTCCTTACCCCCTCCCGCTTTGGCAGCCATCAGTTTGCTCTGTATCTATGAGTTGATTTCTGTTTTGTTTTTGAGATTCTACATGTAATTGAAATTATACAGTATTTGTTTTTCTCTGAATTACTTTAGTTAACATGATATTCTCTAGGTTTTTTATCACTAAGTAATACTCTGGTGTATTCCAGTCTTTTTTGTAAAATTCTCCTGTCTTTTTAAAAATATTAATCTGAAATCTCTTTTATTTCTAGAAATATATTATAGCAAATAACTTGTGCTTCTTGTAACTCAAATATTGATATAATATTCAGGAATTTTTCTCCCCAAGACACCCAAGAAGAATATTACCAAAAAGGTAGATGAAACCATTCTAGATGGGAGAACCAGACTTCCACGAAGAGCAGCAAACACAAAAAAAAATTATAAAGATCTCTCAAATTCAGAATCAGAATGTGAACAAGAAGTTTCACACTCATTGAAAGAGAAATTGCTAGTAAAGGTAAATAGAAACAATTTAGATTAATAATTTCTAAAAGCCTTTTAAAATATTAAATATAGAATTTTTTTAAATGTCTAATGTATCTGTTCACTTCTTTTTAAGATTTAATCCTCTATATGAGAAAACATATAATTCTAAAAATTGATCCTTAGGCAATATAATGTTTGTAATAAGTTGTCATTAGTGTTACAAAACAAATGTTTTACTCTAGTAGAATTGTAACTTTAAGAATTTGTACTTCTCCTTGAATTAGAGAAGTACTTGATCTTTCCAAAATGCTTCAAGAAAGTACAGACTGATAGGAAACTATAGATCTTTCTCTTGATTGAAAGTAAAACTACTGGATCTGAGGTTCTTCTCATACACTATTTTCTCTCTGTCCGTCCCTGACTTCTTCCTTAAATCTCATAATGTCACAGCCATTCCTACTCACTTGTGCTTGAAAGCTTTTAAATGAAGTTTTAAAAAATGGTGTTTAGCCCTGGCCGATTTGGCTCAGTGGATAGAACGTCGGCTTGAGGACTAAAGGGTCCCGGGTTTGATTCCAGTCAAGGGCACATGCCCAGGTTGTGGGCTCAGTCCCCAATGGGGGGCGTTCAGGAGATAGCCATTCAATTATTCTCTCTCATCATTGATGTTTCTGTCTCTCCCTCTCCCTTCCTCTCTGAAATCAATAAAAATATATTTTTTAAAAAATGTTGTTTATAATGTGCCAGGTACTATTTTAAGTGCAGAAAGTCCTCAACTTAAAATGGTTCAACTTATAATTTTTTACTTTACACTGGTGTGAAACTAGTAGAAACCATTCTTCAGGTTTTGAAGTTTTATCTTTGCCCAGACTAGCAATTTGTGGCCAGGGGCAGCAAGCCACAGCTCCCAGTCAGGCACACCATTGCCAGGGTCAACAAACAACACTGAAGTGCACTGTGTTGCCAGGGTTTTTTTGTATAATGTGTTCTGAGCACAGTTAAGTAGATGAGACTAATGAAGTTCAGTAGTTAGATGTAGTAAGTGCATTTTTTACAACCATATTTTCAACTTATAGTGGGCTTATGGGGACATACCCCACTGTAAATTGAGGAACATCTATATGTACTTTGTAAATTTGACTTCTTAAAATCCCATAAGTACTATAGGTGACTAGTACTATTATTATCTTTAATACGTATTTTTTATTGTTGATAGTATTAGAGATGTTTCCCCTTCCCCCCGCCTTCCTCTCAGCCCCTACCCATGCCCCAGGTCTTCACTACCCTATGCTCATGTCCATGGGCTATATATATAACTATATAAGTTCTTTGGTTTATCTCTTCTCATCTCCCCAACCCCACATCAAGGTATGTCAGTCTGTTCCATGTCTCCATGCCTCAGGTCCTATTTTGTTGATCAATTCATTTTGTTCATTAGATTCCACAAATAAGTGAGATCATGTGATACTTGTCTTTCTCTGACTGGCTTATTTCAATTAGCATAATATTCTCCAGGTTCATCCATGCTGTCCCAAAGGGTAAGAGATCCCTCTTTTTTTACAGCTGCATAGTATTCCATTGTGTAAATTTCCCACAGCTTTTTTAATCCACTCATCTACTGATGGGGACTTGGGCTGTTTCCAGACCTTAGCTAGTGTAATAATGCTGCTATAAATATAGGGATGCATATATTCTTTCTGGTTGGTGTTTCAGGATTTTTAAGATATATTCCCAGAAGTGGGATCTCTGGGTCAAATGGAAGTTCCATTTTTAATTTTTTTGAGGAAACTCCATTCCATTTTCCATAGTGGCTGCACCAGTCTGCATTCCCACCAGCAGTGAACTAGTGTTCCCTTTACTAGTACTGTTATTGACATCTCATTTTACAAATGAGAAAAATGAGGCACAGAGAGATGAAGGAACTTGCCCAAATCAGCACAGCTAGGAAGTGGTAAACAAATGGTTTGAACCTAAAGAGTTTGGCACTATAGGTATGTATCTCTGGCCATTACACTGTTCTGATTTTAAATCGTTAAACCTCCATATCCCTTTGTTTGTAACCTTCTTATCTCTTACCTGGAAGACATTAAGGTAATGTCTTATTTTAGTTTACTATACATGTAGTCAGGTCAGTCTTCCCAGGCCACCTTCTCATCTTCTCCATCTTCAAAGGAAAACTTTGAGTATCTATCTCCATGTAGTCAGACATTCAAAGCATCAGAATACCTTTCCAACTTATTTCCCCTCCTCCCTAGTGTACCCCCAGGGCTATGACAGTCAGAATACCTGCAGTTTCCAAATGAGACCTGTACTTGTCTACTCTGTGTGCCAGCAGGCCTCCATCCCCGCAATGCTCCTTCTCTCCCCACCCTCCTTTCCAGACTCCTAAGCCCTGGATCCCAGGAACTCCCTGCTTTCACTAAACTGAGTATAATCTCCTGAACTTTAGAGTATTTTATTGTTATCTCTTGTGGTATTTATTATCCTATATAATAAAAGCCTAGGTGGTGTCACCATCACAAGATGGCCACCACAAGATGGCCAGCAGAGGAGGGCAGTAGGGGGCCATCAGGCTGGCAAGGGAGGGCAATTGGGAGTGATCAGGCCGGCAGGGGAGCAGTTAGGCGTCAGTCAGCCGAGCAGTTAGGTGTCAATCAGGCAGCAGGGAGCAGTTAGGGGGTGAGGCAAGAGGTGGTTTAAGGGGGGTTCCAGCCAGCCAGAGGTGTTTAGGGGATATTGAAGGCAGGCCAGGGGCGAGCGGTTAGGAGCCAGTGGTCCCGGATTGCGAGAGGAGTTGGACATCCCCCGAAGGCCCCAGATTGGAGAGGATGCAGGCCGGGTTGCGGGATGACCCCCACCCCCAACATGAATTTCGGGCACTGGGCCTCTAGTAGTGTATATATTATATTTCTGGTGAATTTCCCATATGTCTTTGGGGGTATTAGAGTCTTTCACTACTCATGTTGCAGCCCCTGCTATGCTCATATGTAGTAATATAAGACATTTCATAAATATTTCAATGTAATTTAAATTACTTATATTATAGTATAATTTGAAGGTTATTAATACATTTAGGAGGAGAATATCCATTCCAGAAGCAAAACCATGAAGCTGCCAAAGAAACAGCAGAACGCCTGCTCTGCGGAAACACAAAAGGATATATCAAAAGAATGGGCAAACTCATCTCTCCTAAAAAGTACTACTATAAGAGACAACAGCCTTGACTTATCTTCTGTGTCTTTACCTGGGAGTTCACCCTCTATAGAAGTAATGAGATGTCAGTATCTTCTTATTTCTTTAGTTGAATATTTAAAAACCTTATTATAACTAATTATATGAAAATATAAATTGAAGACTAATTTTGAGAGGTGTATTAAGATTATAGGTAGTCAAAATTTTATTTTGAAACTAGTTAATGCTCAGAACTTGGTCTTTGCTAAGTATAAGTAGACTTGGGATCAATGTTACTATGACACTGAAGTTGTTCATATTTGCACTTTTTATACTTTCAGTTCCTTTAAAGGATGTTTTAAGCATTTCTAAATGTCTATAATTTCAGTTAAAATTCAAGACTTACATCAGTTACATCACTTCCTCTAAAGTGGCTATTTTGTTCTTTTCTAGAATATTTTCATAATGCTTGGGAATGCTGTCATCTCAGATAAGCATATACTCAAGAAGACAGATGCACATGCCCTAATTTGTTCTGAAAACTGAGAATTCACTTATATTGATTTATTTTAGCCATGAATTTCTTCATCCTACGTAATAAAAGGCTAATATGCAAATTGTCCCCTCAACCGGGAGTTCAACCAGGGGGCAGGGCCAGCCAGCCAGTTGCCTGTGGCCCCTCCCCCTGGCCGGATCCCAACCGTGCACGAATTCGTGTCCTGGGCCTCTTGTATATATATGAAGGATTTAAGCCAAATGATTTGCCAAGTCTTTCCAACCATAAAATTCTGTGACTTATATATAATAGTACTGATGCCAAATACTCTGGTTGCTCATTATAGTGCAACTTATACTATAGATAATTTTGTTTAGAAATATTTGGACTATTCTTATGGTTACAATTACATTTTAAATGGACCCATTTAATATTTTTCAAAGTCTTATATAATATTTTAAACATAATTTAGTCTTGATTTAGTGAAAGTTTATCCTTTTTAAATACAGCTAAGACTTGAGAATTTGATAAATTATATATTCTTTAGAACTTAAATTAATCATGCTGTTGTAAAGCAGACATCATTAAAACCTGCCATCTCTCTCTTATTTGTGTCTTGTGAGGAAATATAGGCACAGAAAAAATAACAGGGAGGGATTTTACTCAGGATCATGACTGTATAACAAAATCCATATCATCTGATACAAAAACTTCCTCACCTGAATCCTTCAACAGTAAATATGGAGTGGAAGGACCAGTAAAGTCACTGAAAAACAGTGTGAAAAATTTACTGTGTGCAAGAGAAAGTTATTCACCAATTCCACAATCATTCTCTTTGGTAAGATTATAGAATATTTTCCTTAATCAGATATATTTGTAGTTAGTAAATCATTTTCCTCTAATCAAATACACATTGCTTATCTACTATAGCTTAAGCTTTTGTGTCTGGTCTGGGGGAGAATAGGATCCTACTGATAAGTAAAATAGCCTCAATAAACCTAATAGACTGATTAGAGCTGCTGGACAGGAGGAAAGTGGTGGTATGAGAAGCACAGAGTGCTGGCAAGAGTGCTGCGATGGGAAGGCTTGTTTCCAAAGAGGCACTGCTTATTTGTCTATACATCAAAACTACATAATTTATTTTCTAGATTTGAATAAGCTTAGTCCTGCAACACTGACACTTGTTTCACATTCTACCGTAATTCGAAGTTTGTAACCGTTAGTTACTAAATCACAGGTTGACAAAGCAAATTGCCAAGAATTGCAGTTGAAAACAGTATGCTGGGGGAGAACCAAGATGGCAGCGTAGGCAAATGCCTGTACTTGCTGCCTCCCACAACCACATCAAAATTACAACTAAAATACAGAACAACCATCATCCATAACTGCTGGAAAGCTGGCTGAATGGAAGTACTACAACTAGAGAAGTAAAGAAGAAAGCACATTGAGACTGGTAGGAAGTGCGGAGGCATGGAAGGGGCTGGACCGACACCCACATGTGCCGCTTTTTTAATCGGGAGGGAAATTGCCTCTGCAGAGGCCACCCAGAGGAGCAAGGGGTCCCAGCCCCATACCAGATGCCCAGCCTAGAGTCCCAGAGCTGGGAAAAGAAGTCCCTACAGGCAGTAAGAACTATGGGCTATAAAAACCAGTGCAGATTGGAGCTGAGTGACACAGGCTGCTGGAGACCCAGCTGCTGCTCTTAAAATGCTAGCACCACGAATTGAAATTACAAGCTCCCACTTCCTCTGAGCTCCAGTGCTGGGTGAGGTTCTGGGGGACCCAGACACATATGAGGAGAAACTGGACTGTCTGGCATTAGGGCAGGAACTTGGGGGCGGCTTTCTTCCAGACAGAGGTGCTCGCAGCAGTCTTGTTCCTGTGCAGGGACCTCCCCAGTTGCAGGACTGACTGGAATCCATTTCTGTTTGCTCTGCTCTGGTCATTCCCTGAGACCTGCCCCACCCAATTTACAACCCCATCCAAGCTATGCACAGCAGCTTTTGCATATGAATCCCCTGTCCTTTATCAGGCTAAAAACCTATCAAACAAGCTGCAGCTGGGTTGGGGAGCCCCAAACCTATTAAAAGGCCCAAGACCCAGCACCAGCACCAGCCTGCTTTGCTTCACAGCTGGGCCTCCTCTGGGCACTTCCAAACCTAATACAAAGAGAAGGAATATGCAGATCTCTCTGTAGCTCTTGCTGGATGGCCCCAGGCAGTGGCTGACTTTGCATCTCTCTGGAGACCCAAGAGCCAGTGTACCCAGTGGTCAGTGTGAGACCATACCGGATTTCAACTCTACACATCCATAAGCAACACACTTAAGGGGAAGACTCAGTGAGCACAAAGCCCCACTGAAGCAAGTCCTGCTTCATAAGGGTGTCTCCTGCACAGCAGCTCTCCCACTGTAGTCGTAGCTGGTGCCAACAGCCAACTGGCCAGAGGTCAATTCCTCCCAGTGACACCATCAGCAATCAAGGCTCAACTAGAACAAGACTGTGCACACAGCCCACAAAAGGGTGTACGTAGAGTGTCCACCTCAGGTGATTGGGGAAGCTGGGCCACAGGGCCCTATAGGACACCTTCTACACAAGGCAATTCTATCAACTCAAGGAGACTTAGCAGCTATCCAGTACATAGAAACAAACACAAGGAAGTAGCCAAAATGTGGAGACAAAGAAACATGTCACAAATGAAAGAAATGGAAGAAAGCAAACTACTGGATATACAGTTCAAAATCATAGTTATAAGGTTACTCAAGAATCTTATAGAAACCTCCAAGGGACTTAGTGAGACTTTCAAAGATCTTAGTGAGAATGCCAAAAAAATGGAAAAGAACCAGTCAGAAATTAAGCATACACTGACTGAACTAAAGCATAATATACAGGGATTCAACAGTAGACAAGAGGGTCCTGAGAATCAAATCAATGAGTTGAAATATGAGGAAGCAAAAAACACCCAAACAACAGAAAAAAGAATCCAAAAATATAAAGATAGTGTAAGGAGCCTTTGGGACAACTTCAAGCATACCAGCATCCAAATTATGGGGGTGCCAGAAGAAGAGAGAGAGCAAGATATTGAAAACCTATTTGAAGAAATAATGACAGAAAACTTCCCCTACCTGGTGAAAGAAATAGACTTACAAGTCCAGGAAGCGCAGAGAACCCCAAACAAAAGGAATCCAAAGAGGACCACACCAAGACACATCATAATTAAAATGCCAAGAGCAAAAGACAAAGAGAGAATCTTAACACATTGTATGCGGGAAACGTATTTATACGTTTTACATTGACTGTAAGAAGTAGAGCCACCTGTTAACACGCAATAAAAACTAACAATGTATTAAAAGCAGCAAGAGAAAGACAGACAGTTACCTACAAGGGAGTACCCATACGACTGTCAGCTGATTTCTCAACAGAAACTATGCAGGCCAGAAAGGAGTGGCAATAAATATTCAAAGTGATGAATAGCAAGAACTTACAACCAAGATTACTCTACCCAGCAAAGCTATCATTTAGAATTGAAGGTCAGATAAAGAGCTTCACAGACAAGAAAAAGCTAAAGGAGTTCATCACCACCAAACCAGTATTATATGAAATGATGAAAGGTATTCTTTAAGAAGAGGAAGAAGAAGAAAAAGGTAAAGATAAAAAATATGAACAACAAAGTGGCAACAAATACATATGTATCAACAATTGAATTTAAAAATCAAACGAATATGTGCTGTGCCAGCACAGCCAAGGGTGAACCTGAGTCAGGGTGGTGAAGGATTTAGAAAAGACAGATAAGAGAATAAAGCTGGGTCTCGGTGGGACGCTGCTTCTCTGATGGAGAGACAGTGATGGCACTTGCAAGCCAAGTTTTTATTTTATAGCCAGATTCCATGAGGTAAAGTAAGGGCGTGGTTCAGATGTTTACACTGTTCTAATCTAAATTACATGCACCTGAACTCTATAAGCCCACATTACTCAGACATATGGGGCCACGTGTTCAGACCATAGGTTCAAGCTTACAATATAGCTAATGGCTATAATTGTGCTGGGAGTGTTCTGTCCTCCAAGATGGGACTTGCACATGGCAATGAGAGGACTGTGCCCTCTCATTAGTCCGAGGCTTGAATCCAGGGGTCCTCAAACTACGGCCTGCGGGCCACATGCAAATACAAATATTGTATTTGTTCCCATTTTGTTTTTTTACTTCAAAATAAGATATGTGCAGTGTGCATAGGAATTTGTTCATAGTTTTTTTTTTTTAAACTATAGTCCGGCCCTCCAATGGTCTGAGGGACAGTGAACTAGCCCCCTGTTTAAAAAGTTTGAGGACCCCTGCTTGAACCTGTCCAAACACTGTAGTCACTCTCCACACAAAGAAAAAATCTGGTAAACAGAGTAAACTGGTGAATGGAATAGAATTGGGCATGGAAATAGAACAGATTGACGATTCTCAGAGGAATGGGGCTTTGGGGGAGGAGCGGGAGGGAAGAGATCAGACAAAGATCTTATATGCATGTATGCATTACCTATGGACACAGACAATAGGGTGACAGGGGCCTGGGGTGAGGTGGGAACCAGGTGGAGAGGATCTATGGCAGGAAAAAATAGGGATATCTGTAATAATCTCAACAATAAAGATTAATTTTTTAAAAAAGGAAGGAAAACAGTATGACTATAGTATTTGCTTTAGAGCAGTGGTTCTCAACCTTCTGGCCCTTTAAATGCATTTTCTCATGTTGTGACCCAACCATAAAATTATTTTCGTTGCTACTTCATAACTGTAATGTTGCTACTGTTATGAATCGTAATGTAAATATCTGATATGCAGGATGGTCTTAGGTGACCCCTGTGAAAGGGTCGTTCAACCGCCAAAGGGGTTGCGACCCACAGGTTTAGAAACGCTGCTTTAGAGTTTTGTAAGGAACTTTAAAACTGGTAGGTAAATACTATGAATATTAAATTTAATATATTGAAAATTCCTTTTATGTGTTGTTATATGTACTATTTTTTTTAAATTGATTTTAGAGAGGAAGGGAGAGAGAGAGAGAGAAACATCAATGATTAGAGTGCATCATCGATTGGCTGCCTCCTGCACATCCCCTACACTAGGGATTGAGCCTGCAACCCAGGAATGTGCCCCGATCAGAATCAAACCATGCCTGGCTCCATTATTTGCTGCCTATGTGACATTTTACAAGTTGATGATTCCCTCTGCACCTCCGTTTTCTCATCTGTCAAATGGGGTTGTGAAAAATTAAATAGGCTGATTATGTAAGCATAATACCTGATACATTGTAAATATTCAAATATTTACATAGTAAATTCTCTTGATGTATACTAACCTCTGTATATAAAGTGGAATTAATGACAGTTCAGAACACCTATAGGCAAGATCTACAACCTCTAATAAAAAACAACCTTGTGTTTTACCACTTCAAACAGTGTTTTTATTCCTAGAAATGTTTTAAGGTCCTTTTATTCTGTTTAACCAGTAGTTTTCACAGACCATATTTTTCAAACAGAATTTTATATGAAACCTCCAGTGTGCCAAACAGATAAAAATGAACTATGCTGTTTAGAGCAGATAGGAGATCTAAACCTTAGCCTACTCAGCCTCTCTCCAGTAACCCCAAAGGACTTTTGCAGGGCTCTCAATTTTTGCATACCACAATTTGAAAAACAGTTTCCCACTAGACTATCATCCCATGGTCCTTTGTCCCAGCTTACATACTTTACCCTCACCAACAGTGCCCATTTCTCTATAGTTTTCATTAACTGGCTGTTATCAAATGTTTCTGTTTTTGCCAACCTGATGCCTGTGAAATGTCTCTCACTTTAATTTGCATTTTCCTGATTAACAGTATCTAGTGTTTTCATATGTTTTTTGACCATTTTGTGAATTGCCTATTTTTTCCTTACTTTTAAATTGCGTTGTTTGATTTTTCTTACAAATCTATAGAAGTTCTTAATATACTCTGGACATTAATTCTGTATTGGTTATATACAACACAAATTTTTTTCCAGTATTTATCTTGCCTTTATATCTCCCACAACTTTGACAGTTCCACCAGAATTGCCTGCCAATCTAGATTCTCCTGGATTTTGCGTATAGCCAATCACAAACTGTTATACCTGATAATTTTGCATTCTGTTCCACTCCTTATACTTTCTGGAGTTTGTTTGTTTGTTTGTTTGTTTGTTTGTTAAGGTGGCTATGATCTCTGGAGTGATGTTAAATAGATATTGTGCTAGCACATGCTTAGCCATAGTTTTTGGTAGATACTTGTTATCAAATTAATGTTCTTGTTATCTAAGGATTTCTTTTATAATTTTGAATAGATGTTGAATTTTAGCAGCAAATGAATTATTCCCTCAAAATTTAAATAGTTTTGGTTTAATAGTTTTGGCTTTAAATAATCTTTTGGGTTTCTATATGTCTTGCTCATTCATAGCCTAGGTATACTCCTATTAAAAATAATACTATTGTGAATAGAAAAAAATGTAAATTTTGATGTTTTTAAATAAGGAACATAAAATTGCAATAGCTATTTAGATGTAAACAATTATAGTTCAGAAAAAAACAACAGTTTATGGATATTGAACCTCCAGATATCAATAACAACCATATACAAAGCAAAAGGGAGAGATATATATGATAGTATGGCCATAAAACTTTCCCTAAACTAAGGTGGTCTGATAAGAATCAATTATTGGCCTTTAATAATTATTGTAATATTTTAATATTTTCAACTATTATCTGTAAATCTCATGTTTAAAATATGTAAGATAATTGGATCATAGAAAACTGAAATTTTTATTTTCCTTTTTCTAAAACAGAATACAATACTTTCTTTACATATATACTAAAGGCCCAGTGCATGAAATTCGTGCACTGATGGGGGGTCCCTCAGCCAGCCTGTGCCCTCTCTCAGTCTGGGACCCCTCGCTCCTTACCACCTACCTGCTCGCTGCTCCTTAAAGCTCTGCTGACTGCTCCTTTGCGCTGCCGCAGCTGCACTCACCAACCATGAGCCCGGCTTCTGGCTGAGCAGCGCTCCCCTGTGGGAGCACACTGACCACCAGCGGGCAGCTCCTGCATTAAGCATCTGCCCCCTGTGGTCAGTGCGCATCATAGCAACTAGGTCTGGTCACTCTGCTGTAACGGTCATGTAGGCTTTTATTTTATATACTAGAAGTCCGTTGCACAAAGATTCGCGCAATCGGCCTTCCTTCCCCTGGCTGCCCGCACCGGTTTTCCTCCAGCACCTGGGACCCAGGCCTTTAATCCGGTCACAGCGGAGAAGCCAAGCCTCGAGGCTAGGCTTCTTGCCTCTGGCTACAGCGAGGCTTTGAGGCTAGGATTTTCCGCTGTGGCCGCAGTGAGGCTTAACTTCTCTGCTGCGGCTGCAGGGGAGAAACCAAGCCTCTCCAGTCTTCACTCTTCACTCTGGCTGGAGCCTTCAGTCTTCGCTCCGTGCCTGCATATGCAAATTAACCACCATCTTTGTTGGGTTGATTTGCATAATCATCCTGATTGGCTGGTGGGCATAGTGGAGTGACACCAATTTGCATGTTTCACTTTTATTTTATATATATATTACTTTCAGAGAGGAAGGGAGAGGGAAAGAAAAACATCAATGGTGAGAGAGAATCATTGATTGACTGCCTCCTGCATGCCCACTGCTGGGGATTGAGCCTGCAATCCAGGCATGTGCCCTTGACTGGAACTGAACCTGGGACCTTTCAGTTCATAGACTGACGCTCTATCCACTGAGCCAAACTGGCTAGGACAAAAAGCAGAAATTTTTAAAATGAGAAGAAATAAGATCTTAAATAGTGAGGATATAGCTGCTGAACCAATGACATATATTTATAAGTAGGACTTTATAGGATTCATGATTATATAGGAATTTGATTAATTTTTTGCCACTAAAAAGTCCATCACTCCATCAACAAAAATATTTTAATCTGTAAAATATAGAAAGTTAAAACAATTTTAAAGCATGGAGGGGCAGGGATTCGCCCTAGACCTAAATGGAGTAAGAATAGTAAGCTACATAAAGGAAGGGAACTGGAAGTGGACATACACTTTCATGAAATTTGACTGGAAGAAAGAAACCTGTATGTTGAAACAGTAAAACACAAGGTTAGATGAAAAAGATGTCTTAAAGATACAACTTGAAAAAAAAGTTTAGAATTATTTTCTATTATATTCCCCCAGTTTCTGACTCAAATAAATTAAAACCCTAATAAGGAAGAATTGAAAAGTAGGAGTAGTCACAAAAGCCAGCTCAAAATTATTACTATAGTTTAAGATTGAGGTTCACCTAGGAATTTAGATTAATGCATAATAGTGTCAAAGATGAAAAGACAGGGCGAGAAGACAATCTGAAAAAAAAGAATTTACAGCTTTTGTAATTTCCTGGCTTTAGGGTTTGAGAGAGATGGTCAAAGGTGAGTCCAAGAATACTTATGGTATTTTTTTCAATTTTTGATATATATTTTAGGAAAGTCATTCAGCATCTCTACTATCCATGTCTAGTGAGGAAGGAGAGAAAATAAGATGTGACATGCCCTGTGACTCTGCTCATTTATCAGGTTTGACTCAAAGCCTTGCTTTTGTTTCTAAGTTAGTTACTGAAATGCTGTGAAAGTTCATCTAAAGGAATTATATATTTTAAGTCATACTAAATTAGTCGTTAGTTCATGTCAAAATGAAAACAAGGAACTAGATAGAATTTAATGCACAGTTGCCTAAAATGACATAAATAATTAATGAAACAAATGCTTTTTTCATAAAAGCAAGAACATATTAGGTATTTTAATCAAGATTATAGCACTATTAATTTTTTAACTGTTCTTAAGGCCCTACACACCATCTTAATCGCAAACGAATGTACATAGAAGATATTAATCCTGTTGAAGTAGGATTGGAAGAAGAAGAGGAAGGGAGAGCAAACTTGCTTCCCCAAAAACTGTCTAAAATGGAAAATGCAGATCATCACAGTCACAAAAGTAGGTAGATCAAATGTGTTTGTCAAAATGCAGCTATTTGGGAAGGTAGTTTCTTAGATCTTGAGTGACTCCATATACAAAACAAATCTTTTGTAAAGACAACTTTGGTCAAATCCAAGAAGGGTCATGTTTTGTCACAAGTGTACTGATGTGAATAATGCAGTAAGAGTCTTTTTTACTCATAAATATCCTTCATCTTTCTATTACTGATTACCTCATACAAATTGTACTAGCATGTGAACTTACTGAGAAATTAGTGTGTTACTAAATACTGGGAAGTATGGAAGTAGCTAAAACCATTAAAAATAATCTAAAATGTTCCATTTTAATGTTACCATTCCTGCTTTAAATACCCATGCCAAAAGTTTTTTTATAAATCAACTTTTTAAATTAAAAATATGTCTGCCTTTCTTTACACATAGAACCTGAAAATAAGATTTTGTTCTCAGCTTATGACAAGTAAGGCTAAATTCATAAAGTGTATTTTAACTTTGGTTGCTTGCCTTCATTTTTTAGTGTCTGAAAGTACATGTCCATTATCAGCAAATGACTCTTCTATTCCTGTGAAGAACTGGGGAACTGAAATTTCAGATGTAGACATGATGTGTGAGCAGTTCAATACAGAATTTAAGAAGAAATATAATGTGAGTTATTTAAATTATACCCAGTAACATTATAATTATACCCAGTAACCCTACTTTCTTCTAAACCAGTGGTTCTGAACCTGTGGGTTGTGACCCCTTTGGGGGTCGAACAACCCTTTCATAGGGGTCACCTAGACCATTGGAAAACACATATATAATTACATATTGTTTTTGTGATTAATCACTATGCTTTAATTATGTTCAATTTGTAACAATGAAAATACATCCTGCATATCAGATATTTACATTACGATTCATAACAGTAGCAAAATTACAGTTGTGAAGTAGCAATGAAAATAATTTTATGGTTGGGGGTCACCACAACATGAGGAACTGTATTAAAGGGTCGTGGCATTAGGAAGGTTGAGAACCACTGTTCTAGACTATCCACTTGTTTGATCTTTTGGCAACAAAACACCCATTTGTGAATTCAACTTTCCTCATGCACTGGTGAAAAATTGGAATGCTTCCTGGGTGAAAACCTTTTATCTCATGAGTGTATTTCTCTTCTAAAAGCTGTGCATTATCCCTATTGTTTTTTTTTTTCCTACAGGTTCTTTCTCTTTATCCTATTTTTCTTTTTAACTAGTAGCCCAGTGCACGAAATTTGTGCACATTAAAAGGGAATTAATTGCTCTAACCGGTTTGGCTCAGTGGATAGAGCATTGGCATGCAGACTCAAGGGTCCCAGGTTCAATTCTGGTCAAGTGCATGTACCTTGGTTGTGGGCACATCCCCAGTGGGGAGTGTGCAGGAGGCAGCTGATCAATGTTTCTCTCTCATCGATGTTTCTAACTCTCTATCCCTCTCCCTTCCTCTCTGTAAAAAATCAATAAAATATATTTTTAAAAAGGGAATTAATTAGCAGAGATATTTTAATATTGCTATTTGCCCTTTCTCTATAATAGAAGTGTGAGAGATGAAAGGAAATTAGTAAAATGTATATGAAAATCATATAAATTTATTAATAAATAAACAGTAACAAAAGGATATAACAACAACAGAGGCATGATATAAAAATGACAAAAACATGATATGAAAACAACAAAAACATGATATAAAAACAACAGTGATGCAAACAATGACTGATAAAGTGATTAAACTTATTCTAATATCTCCCTGTACACCACATTGAGAGTGAAAACACTTTCAGAGTGCTTGACTAATTTCCCTTGTGATGAAGTACTTAGAACTTTAACTGTAACATCACAAGCTCTTCAAACTCGAGAGAAAGCAACATATAACTGACCATGTGCAAAAACGGGTTCAGGTAGGAATATGCCTACTCTGTCTAGAGTTTGTCCTTGTGATTTATTAACAGTCATCACAAATGCTGGCACGGGAAACTGTCGTCGAATCAATTTAAATGGGAGGCCAGTGTCAGATGGGAACAAATTAATTCTTGGAATCAGAACAGCCTCTCCCTCTGCAGATCCTGTTAATACTTCAGCTTCAATAATGTTAGGTCGTAATCTTTTGAAAATAAATCTGGTACCATTACAAAGACCCCATTTACTATTGAGATTTCTCAATAGCATGATGATTGCACCCACTTTCAATTTTAATTTATGACACGGCATTCCTGAAGGAGTAATACTGTTAAGAAACTCGATGGGAAAATTTTCCTTTTCAGCATCATCTATGGAATCAATGGAATCATCACTCAAATATGTGTGAAAATCTCCGAGTATATCCAAATTTTCTTCACTTAATTTTTGAACATGCTCATTTTTTGGACAAAGAATTGCACGTTTAGATATATTTTTAATATTATCTATAGCTGTGGTTCTCAACCTTGGCTGCACATTAGAATCACCTGGGAATCTTTTTAAAATCCTGATTCCTGGGCCTCATCCTCCGGAAATTGTTTCTTTGTTATGGAGGGGGGGGGGTACAACATCAGTAACAAAGAAACAGAATTAAAACTTTATTGTGGGGAGCCGCTACAGTTTTTTGGACAGGTTCAAGTCTAGGACTGAGGAGAGGGCATAGTCCTCTCATTGCCATGTGTAGGTCCCAGCTTGGAGGGCAGGGCCCTCTCAGCACAATTATAGCCAACAGCTGTAGTTGTAAGCTTAAACCTATGGTCCGAACACATGGCCCCATGTGCCTGAGTGATGTAGGCTTGATAGAGTTCAGGTGCATGTTGTTGAGTAGGATTGAAACCTAGGAGAATGTTGTAAACAACTTGGTCACGCCCTTACTTTGCCTCGTAGCATCTGCTATAAAATAAAGGCATGGCTGTGGGCAGGGTCGCTGTCTCTCAAAGAAGCAGTGTCCCACCGAGACCCGGCTTTCGTTCTCTTGTCTGTCTTTTCTAAGCGTTTCAGCCGCCTCCACTCAGGTTCACCCCTGGCTGTGCTGGCGAGGCACACTCCCAGGGAACCACACTCCCAGGGTGGGTTCCTGCCTTAAACCCCACCCTTGCCAGAAACAGCTCCGGGAAACAGCTGGGGAGGGCACAGCCCTTGGCAAAGCGACCCAGGATTGAGTGGGTCCACACTCCAAGGGTGGGTTCCTGCCTCAAACCCAGCCCTTACGGGAAACAGCTTGGGGGAGGGCGCAGCCGTTGCCAAGACAACCCCTGTAAGACTGACTTCCTTCCTGTTGGTCCCGGCTGTTCTTCTGGATGTGATGAACACCACCAATGGTTTTTATATAAGTAGATTGGTTTAACATTTTGACTCTTCTGTGGTGGTTCTTTTTTTTTTTAATCTCAGAGGTGACAGCTAGTGAGGGTACTAAAGGATGAGCAGCCTGTCAGAGAAATCCCATTTCACCTTGACCAGCTCTGTACTTACTAGTATATATCTATCCTTAGTTATTGAGGTTCCAATGTGGTCATGTTGATTTATTTGAGGTTGACCTAGTATAAATAGAGAAGCCCTCCTTGGTTGCGGGCCAATCCCCAGTGGGAGTGTGCAGGAGGCAGCTGATCGATGTTTCTCTTTCATTGATGTTTCTAACTCTCTATCCCTTCCCCTTTCTCTCTGTAAAAAATCAATAAAATATATTTTTAAAAAATAGAGAAGCCCTGACTTATATATAGGGTGCGGCAAAAGTAGGTTTACAGTTCTGAGTACTCAAAACACAGTTTATTATCCTTATGCACAACTGTAAACCTACTTTTGCCACACCCTGTATTATATATCTGGCTAGATGTGAATACAGTAGGTCCTCGGGTTACGTCAGAGATCCATTCCTACGGCATGACGTAATTCACTGTAAGTCGGAACCCACCTACATAAGCATCTATATCACGCACATGGAGCACATACACAGCAGTAATGAAGTGAAACAGTAAAAGAAATTTAACGATAACAATTCCTAACCTTTACTTGTGGTAAATAAATGATAAAAAACATAAAGCACATATATACGTACGTCAAAATGACAGAACTTTTTTTTTTAATAAATAAACTAATGGCCTGGTGCATGAAATTTGTGCATGGGGGTAGAGGGAGCGGTGGTCCCTCAGCCCAGCCTGCACCCTCCAATCTGGGATCCCTCTCGCAATCTGGGACTGCTGGCTCTTAACTGCTCACCTGCCTGCCTGCCTGATCACTGCCTGCCGGCCTGCTCACCCCCAACTGCCCCCCCTGCCAGCCTGCTTGCCCCCAACTGCCCCCCGCCAGACTGATAGCCCTCAACTGCCCTCCCCTCCTGACCTGATCGCCCCTAACTGCTACTGCCTTGGCCCCACCACCATGGCTTTTTCCGGAAGGATGTCGGGAAGGTCTCCTGGTCTAATTAGCATATTACCTTTTTATTAGTATAGATGGGAGATAGCGATGTAACCACGAAATGATGTACATTGAGTCCGACGTAACCCGAGGACTGTCTGTATATGTTTTTGTGAAAAATGGTAATAAATAATTCTGACTCTGACTTTGAGGCTGTGTTCCTGAAGGGAATTGTAATCACTCGCGTTTTTTAAAAATATTGTAGAGTGTAGTGTCCTTATGAAAATGATTAGTTGCCAGTTCAGCCCTTAGTCAAAGCCTTTCTGATGGAAGCAGACACTGCTCTGCCTGAGCTTACTCATTAACACTTCCGGCTCAATCACTGAGTTGTTAATTTTTCACTTTTCTAAGTTCTTAGTCATTTACATTTTGTGGAAAAGGCTTTGTTTTTTATTTTGTTAACAAATATTTTTCAGAGTCACCACAAATTGATGGATAATTTTACTATGCAGTCTTGGAAAACAGCTCAACAACATCTGAAAATAATGAACCATCATATTCAGGAATACAGGTATGTAATAAAAATCTTCTTTGAATGCTGTATGTTCTGAGTGCTATAGTTTTTAAAAATAATCTTATTTTGTTTCCTTAATAGGATAAAAAAACTTGATAAATTCCAGTTCAGCATCATAAAAGAGTTGGAGAATTTTGAAAAAGATTCACAGTCTTTAAAAGATTTGGAGAAGGAATTCGCGGTTTGTGTTTTAAGAATTTAAAAATAATTGTATAACCTCATTTTTAAAGAGCTACACTCAGGAAAACCTTTGGTGTCCTGCTTTTAGAGCCTCCATAAATATTTTTAGTCGATTTCTTATAAACACACTTAAATTATAGACTTTAAATTTATGATGAGGGAGAAATCAAGAGAGATTTTACTTTCAATATTTTTTATCTAGAAAGAGTTTATAACACCTGGAATATTCTTAGCATGTAGCCAGCTTGTTTATTTAAATTAGAAATAGAAATATAGAAAATTCTACTGTCAACTTTGAATATTTAATGCTATTAAAGCATAACTAGTTTTTGTATTAAAATTTAGGACTTTGGAGAAAAGATGGTTCAGAAGTTCAGTGTCTATCAAAAAAGTGAACAAGAGAGGTTAGTATGACACTTTCTAGGACTGGAATCTATAAAATTAGTTTGTATTATTTATAATGTTTACTTTATATCCTATACTGTAGAGATTTAATTTGACTTCCTGATAAATGCCTTTGTAACTTGTCATTATTTTACTTGTTAGGCTTCACCATTTGAAAGCTTCCTTGGACAAAAATGTCTTCTATGGCACGGGTCAAGAAGAAACTATTTGTACATCTGAGGTATCAATTTCATATTTTTTATATAATTTCAGTATTGGTTAGTCTATCTTTGTGAAAATTTTATAGTAAATTTCATGGGGAAAATACATATGTTGATTTTACAGATGTGTTTCATGAAAGAAAACATGAAAATTCTGCAAGACAAGCTTCTTAAGAAAATGGTAAATCAATTATCTAGTTTGGGTTTTTCAAATGGAATAAATATGCCTTTATTTCTTTTAACGGGAAATTGTTTCACAGGTTTTCTTTTTAGATTGAGAGGAGGCAGTTTTAGCTTAGTTGACTTTGGTATGTAAATTAGAATAATGGGAGCATATTTATAGTGAAATACTAGAAGTGATTTAAAAGAGACCCTCCTGCCCTGCCAGTGTGGCCCAGTGGTTGAGCATTGACCCATGAAGTAGGAGGTCACGGTTTGATTTCCCATTAGGGCACATGCCTGGGTTGGGGGCTCAATTCTCTCTCATCATTGATGTTTTTCTCTCTCCCTCTCCCTTCCTCTCTGAAATCAATAAAAGATATATGTTAAAAATAAATAAATAAATAGTGAATAAATAGAGACCCTCCTAAAGGAAAAAAAGACTATCAGTTTCCCACTTAAACAGTTCTCTAGAAGAATGAGTCTAAGCACTATGCAGAGCAGTAGAACTCTGCCTTCTCAAGGAGAAGGGGTATCAGGAAACCCCCCAAAAATTATTGTCCACTTGGACAACAAGACTTTGTATACATAGATTTGGGGATAAAATTAAGTGCTTCTTACAGGTCTAGACCAGTGCTGGTTCTGGGGGAAAAGTACAGTTGTATGGGGGCTAAAGGCACTGCTCCAAGTGAACGTGTCCAGTTTTTTCTCAAAGAGAGTAGACATGTTTTTGTATATTTGGTACTAATCCTTTTATATAGGCCATAATGTATTTAATAAATTTTAATAGAAGCTCAACATGCTGAAATAGTTGAAGATCAGGATGTTGAGCTTGAAGCAGACAAGCTAACTAACTAGATTGATCCTTTTTGAAATTGTTTCCTAGCCTATACTTACTTTACTTTCTTTCTTTAAATATTAAATATAAATTTCATTGACTTGGGATTGAAAAGACTGAAAGTCTTTTCTCAATTGGTGATCAGTGATGATCACCAAGTGCTGTAGATATCTAGGACTAGATGCTGGGGGAGCAGAGAATGAGTACATTTGTTATAGCGTTATGGAAGGGGTTGTTTTAAAATGAATCCCTAATAATGACATAATTTTCTTTCTTGGCCATAGCAAGAAGAGGAGCTTCTTAATGTACGCAAAGGACTGCTGTCATTATTCATGGCTTGTGAAACAAATGTTAATGTGGAGCTCTAGCTGTTACCAAGTTCTATCCAATTCCTTTTTGTGTATAACTGAGGAAATACCAAATACCAAATACAAAGAAAAAATACATGTTCCCCAGGAAAGAGTGCCTTTGACTCTGGATTCAAGGAAAGATCTTATGGATGAGAAAACAAACATTATAATACTCCAAACCCCCAACCTTGTCTGTACAATACTGCTCTTTTTTTTTTTTTTTGGCTTCTTTTGTAGTAATATTAGCATTAGGCAGATATTACTGTTAACTATACTGAATTATATTTATTATATTTACAAAACTAATTTAATCAACTAAAATTTATCACATAAAAAGTATTTTAAACATATACAGTTTTATATGTTATATTACTACTAGAGGCCCAGTGCATGAAATTCATGCACAGGTAGGGTCCCTAGGCCTGGCCGGCGGTCAGGGCCAATCAGGGCCTTCCTTCCCCTGGCTGCTGACTGCTGGCTGGGACCTTCCTTCATTCCAAGTCACCTGCTAGTCAGTGCACATCATAGCGAGTGGTCAAACTGGTTGGTTGAACTCTCGAGGGGACAATTTGCATATTAGCCTTTTATTATATAGGATGTATTAAACTTGTCTACTAGTTCAGAATATTTATAGTAATAAAAAAATTAAGCCACACTTGGAGAAGTCTTTGATTTAAAATGTGTAAGTGTAAATTGGTACTTTCAGCGCACTGTGGGAGAATATATTTATTCAATTATGACTCCAAAGTACTAAATAGCCTAAAACAATTACTATATTGTCAATATTTTAATTCTAGGTAGACATCTTAACTCATAGCAGGCTGTTTTGACAAGTACTTATTAAGCTGTTCACTGCAGTAATTTTCAAGATTATTTTATAAAAATGAGTACAAATTTAATTTGCTTTAATCGCGTAGTATATTAAAGTTGAAATAAATGCCATGTCATTTGGATAAATATTATAATCATTATTTTCCTATTTTACAAACATTGGGTCACACAAAGTATCCTTCTCCAATCAGATATCTAAAGTACAATATAATACTAATCAGCCTTACTCACTATTGCTTGCCTGCCTAATGGTAGCAGAGTATATGGATACTACCAGTATTTCAATTCAGTGGCAAAGTGCCTTGTTCTTAGCTTCATTCAGTTATTACTGTCAGCTAAGATTTATTGATAGGATGCCAGGGATCCTATTTCAGAGATAGTTACAAGTCTACTACACTATTAAAGACTATTCAGGAGTTGCATTTCCATGTTGCCTGAGAGACTTTTAGAACACTTTGTGGACAAGTTTACCTCATCCGTGGCCAGACATACAAGACTCTATAACTCAGTGGTTCTCAACCTTCCTAATGCTGCGACCCTTTAATACAGTTCCTCATGTGTGGTGACCCCCAACCATAAAATTATTTTCATTGCTACTTCATAACTGTAATTTTGCTACTGTTATGAATCGTAATGTAAATATCTGATAAGCAGGATGTATTTTCATTGTTACAAATTGAACATAATTAAAGCATAGTGATTAATCACAAAAACAATATGTAATTATATATGTGTTTTCCAATGGTCTTAGGCGACCCCTGTGAAAGGGTTGTTCCACCCCCAAAGGGGTCGCGACCCACAGGTTGAGAACCGCTGCTCTAACTCTTACATCACGTTTTCTCCCTTACTGCACTGTGTGTGTAATCCAGCCCAGGTTCCTACTTCCTCCCTGCTCTTCCTAACCTGCTGCTGTGTCCATGTCATTGCCCGTGACATTGCCCCTCTGAATATCAGTTTCCAACATCCTTATCCCCTACCGTCCTAGCTCTCCAGCTTGCTCTTTTTATCCTAAGAAACATTCAAACCTGTAAAGAATTTTTGTGAGTTTGTTTGAGCCAACCTGTCAAAATTGCCAAGAAGCAGAATGTCAACGAATTAAGATGATGCTCCAGAGAATGGTGGTTTTTCACTTTGTTTTATACATTACAATCAAAGGAGAAGATGTAAGTGGATTACATGAAATCCATTGGTGACAGATTAGGAAGGTGGGAAAAAGCAAAGAGGGGCAGGTACCTCTGGATTACTAGGAGATAAAAAGTAAAATAGACACATGTTTCTTTTACATAGGTGGGTATGTGCCGGGGTCTTTTCCGCATCTACAAGCGTTCAGGAATCTGGAGAAGGAGCTGCAACGTAAATTGATAAAGAGACTAGACATGAAATGTAAATTTGGGGGACATTTTGGGGGAGCCAGGGGAGGCTTAGCTTTAGTAACTAAACTCCCTGAATCTCTGCACCCAGGGCTTTTTATTCACACATTTTGCCCTATAGCAAAGCAGATATACATATCAAAGGGAAGGTTTGGAAAACAATAAAGTATTATCAGGTTGGGGGAACTGCCCTCAGCTGTTCCAGCAGCAGGTAATAACATGCAGACTTTCATCCCTGCTGAAAGAGTCCATTCAACCTTTTGAGGACTTCTCACATTTACTATGACCTGCTGGACTTAGCCTCCAGCAGGTACAGGATAGTTAACACTTGGAGTGCGGGAAACGAGTTAAGTCGGCTCGCGTGAATTGCGCGTACTCCGCGGGAGCCGTCTTTAACTCGGTTCATATAGATTTGCGGTGGAGTGCGGGAAACGTGTAAACTCGGGCCGATTGTAACTGCGTATTACCAAATATTTGTTTGTAATCCACCCTTTTGGTGGATGGAACAAAACCAAAAGACAGAGCCATCTTATATTTTGGCGGGAAATTCACCCGCACTCCAATTAACAGTCAACAATTAACAGGATAACAATAACAATGAAGGAATTGGTGATCTCTGCCCTGGTGCCTCGCTTGTCTGTGAGGGGTCTGGAAAAGGAAGTTACAAGTTACCCTGACATTCCACAGGTATGTTATTTTAGATACAAAACGACAATAGGCTCAGTAAAAATCTAAGTTAGTCTTTGTCAGGGACATGACTACCTACCATAGACTGCTTTTTAAAGTTTTAATTTCAAACCATCCTTTGTGGTTACTTTAGGTCTCTTGGTTTGCAAGGCCACCATGCAAGCCTTTCCCAAGCTTGTCAGGTTAGCATGTGGCCCCTTTTTGTCCACACTCTCTATAGTAGTCCCATGTGGTTTGCTATGCCTGTTACCCTTCCTGTTCTTCCTTCCCCATTCTAGACTCCTTACAAAATTATACTCTTGCCTTCCCTCCTTCTCCTCGATGTGATCCACTAATTTACACTCCTCATTCCTCAATCTGAACATCACTAGGGAAAACACATCATCAAGCTTTAGTTTATGACCACGTATTTCAAATGGCTTTTGAGCATCAGTAGGAGGACTGCTGTGGTGGGCCTTGAAGCCTAGGGCGAGGGGCCAGGTGGAGCTGCTGTAGGTACAGATCTTGGTGAAGAATTTGCTCAACCCTGCAGATATAGCAGGCAGGCCTGACAGCAGCTGGATGGCTTGGCTTTTTCTGCCCTGACAGGCACATAGAAACTTGTTAATGTAAAAACACTGAAACCTGTAAAGAATTTTTGTGAGTTTATTTGAGCCAAACTGTTGACAATTGCTGAGAAGCAGAATCTCAAAGGACTGGGGTAGTGCTCTGGAGAATGGCAGGTCTTCACCTTGTTTATATATTACATCAAAAAAGGAGACACACGTGGGTTACATGAAATCCATTGGTGATGGATTAGGGAGGCAGGAGAAAGCAAAGGGTTGGAGGGGGGCGGAAAGGGGAAAACCTCTGGGACTGGATAAAAAATAAAATGTTAGACACTTCTTTTACTCAGCTGGGTGCAGGATAGTTAAGAGTCAGCAATTAACATGATAATACTAACAATGAAGGAATTTATGGTCTCAGTCCTGGTGCCCAGGGCATTGGGTTGTGTCCCAAGGGATCCAGAAAAAGGGAAGTTACAGGTTACCTGACATTTCACAGGTATGTTATCTTAGATGCAAAAAGACAATAGGCTCAGTTAAGGTAAAGATTGGCGTTTGTCAGGGAAGATACTGGCCTAGGACTTGTCTACCCA
>NW_005871566.1:63223-82805 GCF_000147115.1 Myotis lucifugus | reverse complement strand
CTCAGCTAATGTGTGGACGGAGGGCCTCAGCCCTGCTCCCACTCAGTGCCCTGCCACAGTGCTCCTGGCGCACGGTTATGCGGCTTTGGCTTGGTTGCTTCCCATGACAGGGAGCTTGTTATCACACAGGGCAGGGCATCCCACTTGGGAACTCTGATGAACTAAAAGGTTCCGTAGCAAGGATAGAAGAGGGTGCCAGGCAGATGAAAAGTATAGAGATTTTCTGCAGAGGAGAAAGGGCATCGAGTAGAGCACCTGGGAGCCATGAAGGTAGACTTCATTTATCACTTTGTCCAGGGCCTGCTCATGCTGTTTATCTTCAAGACTCCCAGGTCCCTCCTCTGTGTCCTGACTCGGCAGCCGAGGGACAGCTTGTCAGCCATGCTGAGCAAGGAATTCCTGCAGACTGTGAGAGGCGGGCCGGGCTGGCTGCACTGCTGACCTCTAGGATTCTCCTGACACCTGAGAACCTTCCATTCAAGCCTTCTTCTCCTACTTCTGTTCAGTGGCTTTATTTACAGTCAGACCTGAATAGCATAAAAGCTGATTTCTGCACAGACACCTTCCTGCACATTCTTTGTGAGAATGTATTGTGGACGAAAGGGGCCACATGCTGACCTGACAGGCTCAGGGGAGGCCTGCATGGTTGTCTTGAAAACTCAGAGACCTAAAATAACCACAAAGGATGGTCTGAAATTAAACTTTAACTAAAAGCAGTTATGATGGGCAGTTACGTCCTAGGCCAGTATCTTCACTGATAAGGTCAACCTTTACCTTAACTGAGCCTATCTGTCTTTTTGCATCTATGATAACATACTCTTGAAATGTCTGGGTAACTTGTAACTTCCCTTTTTCTGGAGCCTCTGGGGCACAACCAAATGTGCTGGGCGCCAGGACAGATACTACAAATTCTTTCATTATCATGTTAATTGATCCTGCACCCACCTAAGTATGTGTCCATCATTTTACTTTTTATCCAATCTCAGGGGTTTCCCCTGCTTTGCTTTATCCCTCCTCCTTAATCTATCACCAATGAATTTCATGTAACCCACCTACGTCCCTCCTTTGATTGCAAATGTATAAATACAAATGTAACCCCGCCATTCTCAGGAGCATTATCTCAATTCGTTGAGGTTCTGCTTCCCAGCATATGTCTACAGTTTGGCTCAAATAAACTCACAAAAATTCTTTACAGGTTTCAATGGTTTTTTATGTTAACACAGGTCAGCATGTGGCCTTTTTTTTCCCCATCCACAATTCTTTGAAAACATCAAGAAAATTGATAAACCATTAGACTGACTAAAATAAACAGAAGACTAAAATTTCTAAAATCAGAAATGAAAAATGTGGACATTACTACTGACCTAACAGAAATAGAAAAGATAAGAGAATTCTATGAACAATTTTAATACCAACTGTTACAGTTAAGCCCCCCTTGTAAAATCTCTTAACCTCTGAATGTCCCTCTCAGGTATGTTAGCAGTTACTGGGGAAATGGAACCAACTGTAGTCAAGGGTAGTCTAGGAAATGGGGCAAGTTTATATTAGTAGCTGGAGCAACGGGGCAAAGTTGATTAATAATACCTTGGTAACGGGGCAGTATTGATTAATGTATCCCCAGTAGCTTTGTGTCTGTATCCCTGGTAACTTTGTGTGTGTTTAGCCAACCGTTTTGTGTTTTTTGTGAATACAAGGCTGGCCTGGAACCAGGGTCGGCGCTGTCGTAGGAGAGAACTCCTACGGCAGTCGCTGGCCAGCTTTTCAATAAATCCTCACTTGCTGCTTACGACCTAATTGGAGTTGGTGGTCTTACTCTCGCGAATGTTGGTCCATAACACAACAAACTGAATAACTCAGAGGAAATGGATGACTTCCCAGTAACAAACTACCAAAACTGACTCACAGGCCTATACCAAGTGAAGAGATTGAATCAGCAATCACAAACCTAACAAAGTATCCTACATTTAAAGAACAATTAGTACCGGTCCTTCTCCAAGGCTTCCAGAAAAATAGGAGAAGAGAAAACACCTTTAACTCATTTTATGAAGTCAGCATTACCGTGGGACCAAGGCCAGATGAAAACATCACAAGAAAAAAGTACACACCAGTATCCCTTATGAATGTACATGTAAAAATTCTCAAAAAATCCTAGCCTACTGAATTCAGCAGCATATCAAAGGACATTTAATGAAGGAGGTGCAAGATTTGTGCAGCAAGACCTTGAGTGACATTTTGTTAAATGTTTCATTTTAACAATCAGATGCCTTAGGAACTTAACTCTTGTTATACCGATTAGCCCATGGTAAAATTGGTTATATTATACCTCATTTCACTTGAAGTGGCAAAATCTTATCAATGACAGTAGGATTTACTGTACACTGAAAACTACAGAACACTGTTGAAAGAAATAAAAAAAAAAACCTAAGTAAGTGGAAAGATGGGCCAGGCTCATTAATTGCAAGAGGTAATATTATTAAAACAGTAGTATCACATGAAGCAAGCTACAGATTTATTACAATCACAATCAAAACCCCCAATGGCCTTTTTGTGAAATGAAAAAGCCATTTCTAAAAATCACATGGAAATGGAAGGGACCCTGTATAACAAAACATTCTTGAAAGAAGAATAATGAGGTTAGAGGATTTACACTTCCCAGTGTAATACTACAAAACTAAATTAATCAAAACAGTGTGATCCCTAAAGAAGTATCGATATATTAGCCAATGGAATAGAATTGAGAGTCCAGAAATAAACCTATTCACCTATGGTCAGCTGTGTTTCATCAAAGGTGCCAAGGACATTTGATAGTGAAAGAATACTCTCTTCAACAAATGGCTTGGGGGCAGCTGGATAGCCACATGCAAAATAATAGGGTTGGACCCTTCCTTACAACATATACAAAAATTAACTCCAAAAGGATCAAAAACTTTAAAGTAAGAGCTAAATTATAAAACTCTTAGGAAAAAAAACATAGAAGTAAGTCTTCGTGGCCTTGGAATTGGCAATGGATTCATAAATGTAACAACAAAAGTACCAGCAACAGAAACAAAAGGTGAATTAGACTTCATAAAAATTTTTAAACTTTTGTGCATCAAAGAATGCATTCATAAAGGTGAAAAAACAACCTACAGAATGGAAGAAAATATTTGCAAATCATATATCTGATTAGGGTATATTATCCAGTATATATAAAGAATTTTTTGAAGCTAACAACAAAATGAGAAAACACCCAATTAAAAAATGGGCAAAGGACTTGCATAAACATTTCTTCACAGAAGCTACACAAATGGCCAACAAGCACATGAAAATATACTGGGCAGTATTAGTCTTTGGGAAAATGCAATCAAAACCATAATGAGATACCACTTTATACCCACTAGGATGGCTAGAATCGAAAAAGAAAAGTTTTCGCTAAGATGTTGCTGGAGTACTTACTCCTGAACCCTGCTCGCTGCAGCAATTGCGGGAGCAAGTCCTTCCTTGATCCTGCTCGGCTACACCAACTGTGGGAACACAGGTCCTTCTCTGCTAGGAGCTCTATCCCCATGGATGCCAATTATTAGATGGAGAAGACATGAGAAGTAATAGGCATATAGGAGAGTTTTATTGCAGACCCAGTAGCCATTGCTAACAGGGAGTCATCAGACAGTTCTTCAAAGTAGCCTTAAAAAGTAGCTGCACAAAGCCACCTTTGCTAATACAGTAGCAAACACAGGAGCCATTGTTAACAAGCAGCCTGACCAAGCAGCTGTGCACCGGCTGGTCAACAACACATCTTTATACCAACATAGACAAAAAAGGCTTCTTGCCAAATAATGACATCAATATTTCGGCTATAGAAAGGCACGCCTGCGCAGTGCATACAGTACAATGGCTGTGTCCTTGGTTTTGCACCTGCGTATGGCAAATTGGCCTTGAACATCGGCGTGCTCTGATTGGGGTTCCCACAGATGTGTAGGAGCTGAAACCCTCGTGTGTTTCTAGGGGAGAGTAAAAGAATGCAGCTACTGTGGAAAACTGCCAGCTCCTTAAAAAGGTAAATGTGAATTACCGGACGACTCAAAACGAGTTTATAATGATGTCGGACTTTGGAACAGATTTGATGTTAAACTTTTTAAGCTTATTTATAAACAAAATTTAACTGAGTTTGTTCTGTGTAATTCATTTTTACCATTTTCTATTAAACTTTTTGGAAAAAATTTTAGAGTAGGAGTTGGCAAACTGTCTTAAGGGCCGTTTAGTAAATGTTTAAGTCTTTTGGGCCAAAAGGTGAGCTGGTGGTTATCATGCAGGTACTTGTATGAACATGGCAAATGTAACCATTTAAAAACGTAGGAACCATTCTTTCCTTGCAGGCCATTAAAGAAAGTGGGCTAGATTTGGTCTGTGAGCTGTAGTTCGCAAGATCCTGAGTTTTCAAGAAAAAGTTTAAAGATCAGATCTCTGTTCTTTACTATAAAACTAGTGGCCCGGATTCATGCATATTGAAAGGAAATTAATTAGAAGAAATATTTTAATATCGTTATTCGCCCTTTCTGTATAATAGAAGTGTCAACCAAATTCACGATCAACAATGACAGATGAAAACACATGCATGCGATTGGCACCAGTGAGAGCTTTATATGTATCGCGAATGTGTGAGTCAACTTAGCCTTTTATAGATATAGAATAAACTTGCTTAATTAGACCTGCTTTCTGATTTAGCTAAACTTTTTCCAGCCCAGTGAAGCACCCCAACTTCTCTTTCAGGTAATTGTCAACAACACAGCAGTAAATATCAACATGAAGCAGATTATTATTGTAGATCACCCAGGGAGAACAAAGGGTAAAATGTTTAACTTTAGCAGTGTTTGACTGTATTATGCACAGTGAGAAAACCTAAAGTCATTTTCAAGTTCCACCATTTCTTACTTCTTTTCAGTTGGGTCAAGTTTCTAAACTTTCTAAATCTCTGTTTTCTGGCTAATGAAAATAAGATTCCACCGATTCTCCTATCTACCTACTCCAGGACTTCTTTGAGGATCAAATGATATGAGGCATGGGAAAACGCTTCACAGACACTTAAAGTGTAAAATGTTTGCACCTGGCTATAAAGCAAGTGATGTTCCTGGGCTGAAAAAACTGCAAGGAGGCTAGTTGATAGGGAGAGGAAGCCAGGCATTGCTACGTGACATCATTACCCGGTGCCCACAGTGACCGTTTCTGGGCTGGGCTGGGCTGGGCTGTGGGCCACATTTTGCACCGTGGGGTCTCGGTTGGGTTGGTTGCGATTCGGTGGGGTGTCACTCCAGGGTGGTGGCGGGGCCTATGTCCCACTTGGGGGAAGCCAAGTGTTGCTTTGTCGGCACCAGGTGTGAGGTGGTGCCATTTCTTTGTAAATGCCCAGTGCACGTCACGGCAGCTCCTGCGTTAGCATCTGCCTCCTGGTGGTCAGTGCCCATCATAGTGACCAGTCTGACAGTGGGAGGGACACTTAGCATATTAGCCATATATATATGGTTAACAAAAATAGTGACTTAAGTCGATTTTGCATTAGCAGAGGCTGAAGATTGTTAACTAATATAGCTAAAACTTCTTGATTTTCCTGTCAGACATGTTAAAACAAGTGATCATTGTAGCCAATGACATATTTCTTACCTGGATCACAGTTCCATACCACGTTGGTGTAGGTTACTGCACTCCATCAGCCAAATTGAGCCTGAAAGTGGTAACAGTCCCAGAAGAACACATGGAAAAAGACATGGAAAGAGGAAATGTTGAAGTATTATATAGCCAGGCAGAGACTTAAGTACTGGACTCCACAGGCATCACTACAAAGACCTAAATGACCCAAATCCTGATGCCTGGGATGCCCAGCTGATCCCTTGATTAGGCGTAGACTGGTTTTTATTGCATTTAGGTTAAGCTGGCAGACCACAATGATGAGTCCTGCCAACTCAGAACACAGGGCCTAGTGGGAAGCTGCCCAGTTGCTAGTGATCATTCTTCAGCCATTCTGTTACCACCACCTGCACCAGGTGACCCAGTCACAGTTACTGCACATGTTTTCACACCTCTAAGTTCCTTAACCTCTTGAATTAAAAGTTTGAGTATGGAAGGAACCATTAATGCTATGTATAAGCAACTAAAGTAGAATGTTGAGCAAAATGACATCCCAGGAAATAATAGTAACACACAAATGTAACTTGGAATGTAAAAATTGGAGCAAAATGGCCCTGGCCAGTGTGGCTCCATGGATAGAGAATTGTAGACACATTTTCAGTATATGCATCTTTGAAAAGGGATAATAAACAGCATTTAAGAAGTAATGGTGCCTAAATTATGGTACCAACTCTAAAAACTAGTACCATGGATGCCTTATCCAGAATTCTCTACCATTGCTCGTTGTCAAGAAAATATGATTTTAAAGGATTTCCCACTCTTATTAAGGAGATTTATAGGTGGTATTAAGACAAATTACTCTCTGTTACCCTAAACACAAAACACCATTGTTTTCATAGAGCTATGGAAGTGATAACTGGCAGCTTTCCCATTGTTCATTCTAGCAAGACATTGTCTAAATATGAATTAGTGATATGTCTCTACTATCATAATGAATGAACTTACAGAAAACTAAATATTTAATTTATACTCATTTACTTTTCAAAATATTTTCATATGTTCAGTTTGACTTTCAAGATGTTCAGTTGCTTATGAGCACCTTCTGAAATTTTTCAGATGAGAAACAAAAAAATCTCTGAAAAAGAACTGGGAAAATGGGTGTTGAAAGCATATTGGACTAACAATTTTAACAGTACAATTAGAATTTGCATTTTTTGACTTGAATTTAGTATTGAAGAACTGTGGGCATGTAACTAAAAACGCTTTCACCTCCAATATAGAATAGAATAAATTTAGACTTGTAATTACCATATATGTCCACAAGGTGGGCCTCTTGATGTTCGGTGTTTTTCCTTATGCATTTCAATTGTCCAAATTTTACATAATTGCAAAGTACCTTTAAAACTTTTTAAATGTACTTTTTATAAAAAGTCATGATCTACCTTTCCCCCTATCAGATTGGCTTAAAATTTAATGGATGCTTCTAGAAGTGATTTGTCTTTCACAAAATTATCCATTATATTTTCTTAAAACTAAAAAATCCTTAAGAGCTTCTTTAATGCTTTAATATTCATTGTTCCTTTAATAGTTAATTATATTTTATTTTGTGAAAATGAACAAATGAGTTGTAAAGTGGATGCACAGGAGCCTCGTTAATGACTACTGGGAATGAAGAATTCTGACCACTCAGATATGGTGTTTGTCACTGAAAAGAAGACGGAATCTCAGAGGGAGTGAGGCAGGAAGAGATAAACCAAGGAACCTTTATGCATGTATGCATAACCCATGCACACAGGCAGTGAACTGAAGGCCTGGGGAGCGGGGAGCCGGAGGAGGGCTATCATCAATAAATCAATAAACAAGTGTTGGCGAGGGTGTGGAGAACTCCCTTTGGGAATGCAGACTGGTGCCGCCACTGTGGGAAACAGTATGGAGATTCCTCAAAAAGTTAAAAATGGAACTGCCTTATCACCCAGGGATTCTACTTCTGGGACTATATCCGAAGAAACACAAAACACTAATCTGAAGGAATATAGGCACCCCTACGTTCATTGCAGCATTATTTACAAGCAGCCCAAGTGCATCAGCAGACGAGTGGATAAAAAAGCTGTACATTTACACAATGGAATACTACTCGGCCATATAAAAGAAGGAAATCTTACCTTTTGCAACAGCATGGATCGACCTGGAGGGTATTATGTTAAGTGAAATAAGTCAGTCAGAGAAAAACAAACACCATATGATTTCACTTATACGTGGGATCTAAAGAACAAAATCCTGTATAATAAAGAGCTAATATGCAAATGGTCGTCATGCCCTCATGCTGTCACACTGGAACGGCTCAGACACTCAACAGTGGGGAGAGAGGAATGGGGACCAGCCAGGCTGTGGCCTGGGAGAGGGACAAGCCACCCGCCCCGCAGTCCCGGGCACCTGTGGCTGCGGCCTAGGCTAAGCTGCCCGCCCACAATCCCCTGCGGCTGTGGCCAGCCTGGATGAAGTCGACCTGGGTCCTGGGTGCCTGCAGCCAGCCAGAGGGAGGGAAGCCCAGGTCCCGGGTGCCTGTGACCAGCTGGAGGAGGGAATCCTGGGTCCTGGGTGCGGGGCAAGGCAGAGGTGGTTAGGGGTGATCAGGCCAGTAGGGGAGCAGTTAGGGGCAATCAGGCAGCCAGGCATAGAAGTTAGGGGCGATCAGGCAGGGAGGCAGGTGAGCGGTTAGGAGTCAGTGGTCCCAGATTGCAAGAGGCAGTCGGACATCCCCTGAGGGGTCCCGGATTGGAGAGGGTGCAGGCCGGGCTGAGGGACCCCCCCTCCAGTGCATGAATTTCATGCACTGGGCCTCTAGTAAAATAATAAAATAAAAACTGACTCATAGACACAGAGAACAGGCTGACAGCTGTCAGAGGGGAGGAGGGTTTAGGGCTGGGTGAAAAAGGTGAAGGAACTGAGCAGTACAAATTGGTGGTTGCAGAATAGCCACAGATATGCAGACTGCAGCATGGAGAATGCAGTCAATACTGTTGAGATAATGGGGTCCGGGGCCAGGTGGGTGCTAGGGGCGGGATGGGGCCCTCTTTAGAGGGTATGGTTTTCTGGCCACTTTGTGGTCCATCTGAACCTGGGGAGGAATGGTATTGATGTAAACTGTGGTTGAAAAATAATTAAAAAAATACAGCAATGTTGTCAGACACAGAGATGATGCCCCTATAGAGAAAATAAGTGCGCTGCTAAAGAGGGCAGGCCTGGGTGTGGCACGGGTCCCCCAGCTCCCAAAGGCCCCACGTCCCAGAGGGAGGGAGGGAGGAAGGGAGGGCTCATTTTGTGAGGACACTTGTTCAGAACCCACATAGAAATCCCCTCCAGGGACCATGCGTCCCACCTAACACGCTCCCCACTTTGTGCCAGGACTACTTCTCACCTGTGTGCTGGGTGCATTCCTCCCTATAATCACTCCATCTCAACCTTTGTCTCTTAGAACAACTTTTACTACTTTTCATGTGAATTTAAAAATAGCCTTAAGGAGGGCAGATTTTTCATCTTGGTAGAATTTTTCAGCAAATCAGTACTTATTTCTAGGTTTGTTACTCAGTGATACATAAATTTCAATTAATCTGAAAAAGACAGTTTGATTTTCCAAGGCACAAACCACAGGCACTAACAGTTTATAAAACAAAATATAAAAAAATGGAAATTCTCTCTTATGTTTTTGGATTCTGATGGCTCGAAAATAAAACTTGACTTGTTTCTTAGACTACTGTTCACACAAAACTCTTATTCCAACCCCAAGAAAATATAAAGCGCAGGTGAATTTCCTGCAATAAGTAATCATTTAATTAAAGAACAAAATTAACAGGAATCAAAATGTTGCAGCTGTATTTCTGTTAGACATTATATAAAAAAAGGAGAAATATAATACAGGAAATAATTTTGTATAACATGAACTTAGAGAGTTCTCAACTCAATCGTGATCGGAGTAAAAACGTCTTTTCAACATAACACAGATGACACCGCGTCACGCGCCCTCAGGCCCGAGGTCTGGAGTGCCGAGCCTGCACCTGCGAATCTCCACCCTCTGTCGACCTACCGCAGAACTGAAAACAAGGCTCAAAGGCATCCAACAGTTTTCTTCTGCAGTCACTCCGGGTCTCTGAGGACCCGACAGCTCACTCCTGGGACGCCAGAGCGAGACCTTCCGTGTCCGTGTCCGGGTCCGTGTCCGGGTCCGTGTCCGTGTCCGTGTCCGGGTCCGTGTCCGGAGAGCAGCGAGGGTGACCTCCCTGCGTGCTCGCTCCTCCCGACACAGCGGGGAGTCTTGAGTTAAATTCAGGAGAGTCCCCTGATGAGTATCCAGTGTTGGTATCAAAAGTTAAACACAGATTCTTCTCAGAAGAAAATCTCTACGGCCTGTGGAATCTAGAAATTATTTTAAAAAGCACAATTATTTCAGGTCATACATTTTGAAGTTGAAATTGCCAAAACCTCCCACAAAGAAATCTTTTGCTATTTAGTGTCTCTTTAGTCCAACCTGGAAAACCTGTTTTGGTTCAAGTGTGTGAAGCACCTCAGGGGGCCCCCCAACCCTCAGCCTCCCTTGTACCCACAAAGGATTGATACCCCCAAGTCTCAAGACTACCTTACACCTAGTTGGAAAGCGGCTCGCTAAATCCTGAGGCACTCAGAAAGGCCAGGACTGCAAATCAGAAGTAATGGGCTGAGGAGACCAGTTATTGGAAATTACAGTAAGTTAGAGTTTTGTTTGCTTTTACAGTTGCTAATGTGTTTGTGCTTTAATCCACTTAAGAAAATCTCATATGACTAAAAATATTGTTCAGACTTTTAAAAGTGGACTGTAAATCCTAAAATGCGGTAGTATCAAAATCTTATAATAATTATTTCCTGATGTCCAAGTTTTGGGCTCACTCTCAAAATCCCATCATCTAAGACAGCTGTCAAGAACTTAGGAGAGAAAAACACACCTTTTAGTCAACATTTCTTCTAATAAGTATGATGGGAAAATGTATTAAATATTTTACATCACCATACATAAAACACGTGGGAATTATATTCTCTTAACACAGAGTGAGCATTAAAAATAATTTTGAATGTTGACTGGAGACTTTCTTCCCAAAATGTTTTTGATTTCTGAATAATCGAAAACAAGATGATCCATTCCTTCCTAAATATACATCAGTCCTGGGGGAAACTTCAAAAAAATTTAAACAGATTATCTACTCCTCATTTTCTTCTGCCCCCGCAGCCTCCTCTTCTTCCCTCAATCTCTTCATCATAAAAGTGGCTGGTAGGACAGGATCATATGGCACCGGTCTCAGTTCCACAGCTACACTGGCCTTGCAGGGTAAACCTGCCAAATGACAGCGCTGAGGCCGCTCTGTGACAGAGGAGCCGGAGGACGCACTGTTCTAGTGTAAGGCAGGCTCTCCTTCCTCCTCGCATCCCGGGCTCGAGCATCTTTAGACCAAGGGAGAGAGGACAGACACCTGCTTGGGAGGGGAGGGCTTGCTGCTGAGGGATGAAGGCCCTAGGAGAACTTCAGAGGGACTGCATGTGGCGGCCACGGGAAAGAAGGGGTGCTGAGAGAACATGCGGCCCACAAGCAAAGAGAAGCCGATCTCCACTCTCCACCAAGAGACCCACGTCATCTCAATGGACCACGTGGACAGAGCAGGATGCGCCTCGCGGGGAGGTCTCGATTCGGGAAGAACCGGCCAGTGTGTTCCCACTGGAATGTACGTTCTGTGGGGATGGGCACTCCTTCACCTCTGCCCTCGAATGGGGCTGGCACACAGTAGGTACTCAAATATCTGCAGAGGAAGTAAGTGCCCTCTGAGCAGCGGGGGAGCGTGAGTGTGTGTAAAGACGTGAACATAAATGTGAGTGAGATGGGAAAGGGAACGGGAGGGTGGAGAGCAGTTACTGGGCACTCCCAGCGGATAACTAGGGAGCTCTGTAAACTGGAGTGTCAGGAACACCAGGAGGGTAAGTAAATATATAAGCAAATTACTTTCAGTGCCTTGAGGCTAATTTTGTTAAATGTACATTAACTATGTAGATTAGCCAATGACCTTGCAATACTGTTCTACATAACCACACCCTTCACCACGCCCTGGGAGGAACCCTGGGAGCGAGCTCCTTTTTGAGCTGAGGCGCATCCTGACTGTTCCATACAGTTCTCTGCAGCTCCGACTCTGTTCACCTGAACACAGAGTTCTTTCTTTGTGGCATTTTCTTTTCTTTTCTTTTATGAATCCCATGCTATAAAGTATGAACTTCACACAAATAGAAATCTGACCTTGTCAAATGCTTGCTCGAGGCGTGTACCTCCATCTCGTTACTTTTGTATTCATTGAGTTCTTTGCGAATCGCTGCCTGGAATGTAAAACAGCACATTGGTTCACAGGACAGTGAAGTTAACACAGGAACGTGGTGTCATGGCTGTGGATTAACCACCCTTGCTAACAGTGCTGCTTTGGTAACATATTCCTAAACAGAAAGGGAGAAGCAACTTGTTGCTCAGATTTAGACTCTTACTCATCTTCATGGCCCTGCCAAGCCAGTGCGGCCAGGACTGACTGGGGAGGGTTTGGGGAGCTCACGGGCTGCGCTGGCGCAGGGGGAGCCCACAGCTGCCGGGAGCGCAGGGCGTGGACGCAGCAGGAACCCCGTCCCTCGTGCGCCAAGTGCAGCTTCGGGAAACTTACAAAGGAGTCACTCTAACTTCAGTGAGCATTTGTGTCTCGTGTCATTTGAAATAGGACACGGTCATTGCCCGTGGGTGACACTGCCTCTCGCCTGGACCTCCTCCAGCGCCCAAGGCCCACCCTCCGGGGCCAGGTGACCCAGGAGCAGCAGGCACAGCCTGCCTGTGGGTGAGGACGGGCTCTGAGGGGAGGACTCCAGGGGGGCTGCTCCCACCTCCACAGTGGCTGTCAGACACTTTCCCTGCCCCTCAGGCCCCTGCGAGCTGATGGCACAGGGGCAACCAAGCATCAGTCCAAGCACGTGTCTGCGTTTCTCCAAATTGGTGCAAACCCACTCGCATTCCTGCTCAGCACAGATGGAGGGACAGTGAGCAGCCCGCAGACTCCCTGACTGCAGGCGCTCTCCAACCTCTTCCTAAGGCTGCAAGAGTCAGAGGCAGGGGTGCTGTGGGCAGGCGGGCAGAGGCGGACACCCGCTGTCTGACTCCTGCCAGGCCACAGCGCTGACCACGGCCAGCACTTCCCAAGCTGTCTGTTGGGGGAAGTAGCAACGCCTCTTGCAGGGGTTCTTTTGAGGACTCCATGGAACGATAGCTGACAGGGGGCTCAATACAGGGCAGGGTCAGGGCTCGGTGGAGGCTCACTCACCTCACAGCCCCGGGACCCCCACCTCCTTCCTTTCTTCCTGCCTCTCTGGCTGTGAGCTCTCCTCAGTGCCTCCTGGGCCTCTCCTTCTCCCTGCCCCACTGCAGCTGGCTTTCCGTAAGCCTGTGTCACCCAGTCTCTTTCGCCAGCCCTGCCTACCTCTGATTCATCCCCAGACTCCGGTCTCTGCTCCCACATTCTTGACACTGGGGACTGGAGGAGTCTCTGCTGTGGGCTGTCCTGTGCACTGGGCTCCTCCCACTAGACACCAGTAGCGCCCCCCACTGGTGACACTAAAAATATCTCCAAACATTGCCAAATGTACCCGGCCAAACTGTCTCCTAATTGTAGACAGGACCCTGATCCAGGTTGCCTCTGTGAAGCCAACATCTGGTCAACATAGCGTTATTTCATGGCTGACGGCCCCACTGTAAGAACACACTCCCCCCTTAGCACTGGGTGCCTTTGCCCACAAGGCTGCCCCCGACCAGCTCAGACAGGTCTGCCTGTACCTTGTCTGCCGCCGACAACCTCGTCCAGGGCTTGTCCGCCCGTCTGTCGTAGTCCTGGGCTTTGGCCACTTCCACGTAATCACTGAACCGTATCAGAATTTTCCTGTCTCTCAGTTCGTCCACGGTGGGCCTCTGATTAAGCTGAAATAAAAGGTCATCACCGTGAGGTGTCCTGTGCCAAACTCGCTTTCTTAAAGGACTTGGGACAAACAGCACATTTTTATAAAGGAACAGAAAACTGCAACTGTGAACTGTCACCCTAACGCAAACCATCTCGGAGGAGAAGGGTTTAGAATCAGTGGGCGCCAACCTTTCGGACCTCAAGGCCACCAGCGGCCCGCGGACCACCGGTTGGCGACCGCTGGTTTAGATTACGCGTCTAACGGCCCAGCCCTCCCCTTGACGCATATGTCGTCGGAGGGGCTCATGCACCCTGTCACCTCCCAGTGTGTATATAGCACAGGCTCAGGGACGGGTTGATGAATGTACACATACATTTTAGGGCAGAAGTGGCTTCTTTTCAACTATCACTAGATAAGCTTTTTTTTTTTAAAGTGCTAACTACAACTTAAAGAGAAAGTGCTCACTACAACTAGTATTCATAAGTCAAGCTCAAGTTAGGAAAGGGTATTCTCTCCAAGCAGGACAAGATTTATTGTTGTTATTATTATTATTGTCATTATTACAAAGCACAGTGGAGGCAGCAGAAAGGGAAACACCAGCACATGTGAATTCAGAGAGGATCTGGGTTCTACAGGCCCCGGTGCAGTCACACCTATGTGGGCCTCGGCGAGCTTTACTTTAACGGAGTCCCGCACCCAAACCCTCAGGGCTAGTGGAGTTTCCTGCCATCAGGAGCTTCCACACAAATTCCAGGTTTCCAGAGAGTCTAAGGGTGACCCGAACCCTGCCATCAGGCGTGCTGTCCTGGGCATCGCGTGTAGAGCCCCGTCGGTGAGGAACACGCCAGCCCACACCTGGCTCCCGGAAGCAAAGGGGAAGGCCATCTGGGTGGTCCTGCTTGCTGGCGGCCCGGGGGAGGACGGCAGCGCGAGGGGCACCCACGGGCACGCACGCACTCAGGCATGGTGTCTCCAGCGCCTGCTGGCGAGTTCGCTGGGCCGGGAAACCGCACTCAGGACCATGCGGTGAGGCCCGTGTCGCCGCCCTTCGGGCCTGCGCCAGCCCAGCTCCCTCGCGCCACGTTTACCGTCACACTCAGCACACAGGGTGCGTAAGCCCAGTACCTTTCTCGTCAGCCTCTGCTTGATCTCTCTTCTCTCCTCCTGCTCTGTCTGGTCGTTCCTTTCTGTGAAAGATGGAAAACGGGAAGGAAGGGGAAGAACGGGTGAGACCCTGCTCTCTCCGCGGCAGGGCCCTCGGCTCTCCATCTCTGGCAGCTCCTGGGCTCTCTAGGGCACCTGGCAGGGACACCCGTCCACATCGCGCTTCGTTTCTGCACGTTGCCGGTCACTGCTCAGGAGACCGTGGTCTCACCGACACACAGAACCGTGTGTCGTCCCCTCCCCCGGCCTCCCGGGGCACAGTGACTGCGCTGCCGCCGCTCTGGGCCCGCTGAGGGCACACAGGCAGCAGCTCCCTCCACCCCAGTCTCCCGGCGGGCAGACTTACATCCACGGCACAGGTGGCAGACAGGCAGCGTGGAGGGTAAGTTATACAGAACACATTCACACACGCATCAGTGAATGAGTACGAATAGGACTGTGCGTGCTCGCTTTTTTTTCTTTTCCATTTACTAGGACAGACATACTTTTATTTTTAGCCAAGCAATATAAGCCGAGGAACACCCTCTTCAGATTCTGGGCAACATATGCTTGCCTGGGATTTATATTTTCAAGGGTATTTCCAATGCAAACACTCCCAGAACCCAGCTGACTGCTGGCAGGAACCCTAACTCTCACGCGACACCGCATCACTCCTTTTAAAGGGGCCGTCTCTCACCAACATTGGCTCTGCTCCCCAGTGCGACCGTGAGCAGTGAGCATTCGGCAGCGCTCACAGCTCCCCCTGAGAGCTAAAAATAGAGAGGAGGCTGAGGTGTAGTGGAAACCTCTGCCTCGCCCTAGGATACGAGGTGATGGATGCCCTATTTCTGGCGCTCTGCTGCTAAATAAAGCCACAGCTCCCTGGCCTCTCTCAGCTCCTGGAAACGCCCCCAGGTTCCAGAGAGGGAACCCTGCGGCTTGTGCGTAATGTGTCTCACATGATCTGCCTTCCTTTAAAGCATTTCGAACATCATGCATTTGGGGAACTGGTTTCATGTATTAGCCACTGGCCTGTATTTTTTTTAAAGGAAGCATTGTGTGGCTGGCATTGCTCAGTGGTTGAGCATCAACCTATGAACCAGGAGGTCATGGTTCGACTCCTGGTCAGGGCACATGCCCGGTTTGCATGTTTGATCCCCAGTGTGGGGCGTGCAGGAGGCTGCCAATCAATGTTTCTCTCTCATCATTGATGTTTCTATCTCTCTAACCCTCTCCCTTCATCTCTAAAATCTATCTATCTATCTATCTGTCTATCTATATAATTTTTTTTTTAAAAAAGGAAGCGTCATCTTGCATTTGGGTGTTTTATAAAGGGAATCCAAGAAATAAACCAGAAGAAACCACAGTTCAAACCTCTAATCAGAAAGCTGATAACACACTTAGGGGGAATGTAGAAGGATCACACATAAGGCCAACCAGGAGGGGTTTTCATTCGAGGTGAGGGGTTCTGATCAGAGCCTCCATCCCTAGATTTTCCGGAAATAGTGCTGGGAGCGGCAGCTGGCAGGGCAGTGGTATCCCTCATGGTGCAGCAGCGAGGGCGTGGGTGACAGAGTGGGGCGACCTGGGCGAGAACTCGGGCTCCATCCCTTCCCAACACTCATGTTAAGGAGGCCTGCTTGCGACCCCATGAGTTCTAGCTTCTTCCCTGAAGGTGGGGACGGCATGCAAGCCTCACAACTTTGCCGTGAAGATGGAACGAGGGAATGAAACCAGCGCCGAGTCCGCTGCCTGCACAGAGTGAGCCAGGGGCAGAACCGGGGTTCTCGGTGCCGCCTGCAGGACGGGGCCACGGTGTCGCTCACTCTTGTACCCTGAGGACGCAGGCAGAGCTCCGAGTGTTCCTGCCCTCAGTCCTGCACCCCTCCGAGGGGAGCCCACGCAATGGGAGGTGCAGAACCATCCTGAGCAGAAATGGCAGACAGAGCAGGAGCCCGGGAGCCTGGGTCGGGCCTGTGAGTGCGAGGCTCCTCCCTGACCAGAGACCTGACTGCTCTCATCCTCCCGGAACAAACAGCCTGCAGACAGCAGGGCGGCTCTGGTGCGAGAGGCTCCGAGCTGCATGGCGAGGAGGAACCCACGCCTTCCTTCCCTGCGCAAGGAGGGGTCGGTTCAGCGCAGTCGGTCACCTCCCTGGCTCTAGTCACTGAACGCCGACCCTCTTTGTGAGGCTGCCTGGTGATTGGCAAAGACCAGCACAGCCAGGAGCGCTGGCTGGTGGGGGCCTGGGCAGGCCACCACCGCAGGGACAGGGCACCACGGCCGGGGGAGCGGTCCCTGGACAAAGGCTCCGCTGGCCGTGGGCAGCAGACCCCTCTGAGTCTGGTCTTTAACTTGTGCCATTCCCGTCTTGAACTGTTACTCTCGGGACATCTGTGACTTATGAGCTTTATAGATGAGTGACTTACTTTTTAAAAATTCAAATACTTGGTAACCTGAACAGCTAGTTCTGCTCAGTGGATGGAGCATCAGCCTGTGGACTGAAAGGTCCCGGGTTCGATTCTGGTCAAGGGCATGTACCTCGGTTGCAGGCTCCTTCCTGGCCCGGGACCTGGTTCGGGCACGTGCAGGAGGCAACCAATCGATGTGTTTCTCTCACATCGATCTTTCTCACTGTCTTTCCCTCTCACTTCCATTCTCTCTAACAATCAATGGAAAAATATCCTCGGGTGAGGATTAAAAAAAATGTAGTGACCTAATATTTTTTAAAATATATTTTTATTGATTTCAGAGAGGAAGGGAGAGAGAGATAGAAGCATCAATGATGAGAGAGAATTATTGGTTAGCTGCTTCCAGCATGGCCCACACTGGGGATTGAGCCTGTAACCCGGGCCTGTGCCCTGACCGGGAATCCAACCGTGACTTCCTGGTTCATAAGTCGATGCTCAACCACTGAGCCACACTGGCCAGGCTGGTAACTGAATATTTGACTCTTTCAGCTGCCCATGTGACTGAGCATGTTACCAACGAAAAGCTTTTCTGTTGTTTTTTTTTAAAAATTTATTTTTTAAAATATTTTTTTATTGATTTCAGAGAGGGAGGGCGAGGGAGAGATAGAAACATCAATGATGAGAGAGAATCCTTGATTGGCTGCCTCCTGCACACCCCCTACTGGGGATCAAGCCCACAATCCAGGCACATGCCCCTGACCAAAATCGAACCCAGGACCCTTTGGTCCACAGGCCGATGCTCTATCCACTGAGCCAAACTGGCTAGGGCATGAAAAGCTTTTCTGTATGTCCTCCCACGCAGCCCAGCATACACAATAGAGAATGTAGTTGTCATAACTTACGTTTAAAAAATAAAACAAAGAAGTCTTAATGTTACGGTTAAATGTTTCTAACCGTCTCTAAAGGAGCGGGCTGGCTGAGCAAAGGCGGGGCAGAAACCCAGGTGGGACTCAGGCCCCAGAGCCAGGGCCCTGCCGCCTGCTTTCTGACCGGAAGGCAGCTCGTAACTTTGTGAAAAGATGCTCACGGGTCAAAAACCAAACTCAGAGAATGTCTGCAGTGCTCATCACACAGAGGAGAAGAAACGGAAATACTGAGAATCCAGGCCCTAAGATGCCACTCTTTGCAGAAAATGTTTTGGAAAGGAGAGCCTGGGGAGCCGAGAGAAGACCCGGCCGAGAGCACTTTCCACTTTCGGAAGGTTTCCCCCATCGCAGTGACCACAGTGAGAGGGACCTGCGCTGCGCTGTGGAGGCGACCTGTGCACACCCTGCGGGACACGGTGATGTCCTTCCCGTCCCGGGGCCCCCGCGGGAGCATGGAGCCGCCTGGTGCACTCTGCGCTCTTCCTCTGAGCTGTGGGCTTGCCCCCAGGTGTGACGGGCGTGTCCCTGTGGGTTATGACACTGTCCGCGCTGCCTGTGCGTCTGTGGCCATCACCAAGGAGCCCCATTCAAATCTGCCGGGGAACCTGCCTGAAACCCAGAACTAACGGCCCCACCCAGCACCTTCCGCGGTGCCAGGAGGCGCTCTCCCGGATTTTAAGGGGGTGCTTCTGGGTGCACCGACTCTTCCCAGGGCTTGCCATCTTCACGGAGGACACAGAGGAGCTGGGCTGCGAGAAGGGAGGGCGCCAGGGGACAGCGCCAGGGGACAGCGCCCGGCTGGCCCGGCCACGGCTCAGCACAGGTGCAGGGGCGCGGGGACCCAGCTACTCACGTTTCAAGATGTTCCTCCTCTCCAGCTCCTCCACGGCAGGTCTCTGGCTGAGCCGTCTGCGGAAAAACACCAGAATCACATTGTGCACCATGGCGGCCCCTGTGAAGTCCACCTTGCACGGGGTCCGCGAGGTCGGAGGTGGCTGGTGCACCCCTCAAGATCGCTCCCCAAAAGCTGCAGGAGAGAAGGGGACCTCTGGTGGCGGCCTCTTGCCAGCAGGTCCAGTCAGACCTCCCCATGGGAGGGAGGTCCCCGCTGTCAAGGGGCGCTGGGGGGAGCGGGGGAGGCACAGGCGCCCCCTCTCCAGGGGCGGCTCCTCATGTCCAGATCCGCGCCCAGCCTGGCGGTCCTGAGGGTCCCAGAGGGACGCGCGTTTGAGCCGCAATGAGGGACGCGCGTTTGAGCCGCAGGAGGCTGCCGGCCGGTGCGAGGGAGGGGCGCCCGCCTTCAGCTTCTGCAGGAGCTGCGACCTCCCCTGGGTCCGGGACACCTGCGCCTGCCCCTCCGGGTGGCTCCTGCGCTCCTGCCGCCGAACCAGCCTCGCGCCAGCGTGACTGAGCGCGCCCCGCCTCCGCCGGGGAGCCCGCAGCCCGAGGAAGGGCGCCGCCACCAGCGCCTGCAGGATCTCCTGTGCGCAGCCACCAGCGCCT